>NW_023664094.1:0-14193 GCF_015228065.2 Penaeus monodon | reverse complement strand
AAAATAACATACCAAAAAAAAATTGGAAATTTTGAACGAGGATGTACAGATTAAAAACACTTCACTAAAACTTGAAATTATTTTACCATACATTACAAGCAACCAAAAAAAACCCCTGCCACAACGCACAAGGATTTCCAAAATAACGTATTGGTTTTCCCCCTTCATGCCACAATAAATGTATTTTGGGCTAAGGCCTTGACTGTTCCTATCAAATAAAAAAACCCGGGGAACCTTGTTATTGCAAACACAAAAGTGTAGCTTCACCCTTCACAAAAACTTTAAACAAAAAGAACGAAAAAAAAAGGAAAAATAAAGGGCACATTTTAACCCCCACTCAATACCTGCTTGAAAAAATCCCGTACCCAGGGCGGGCAGCGCGGGGGGGAGGGAGACCATAGAAAACGTTCCTTGACAACTCCCCCTCCCATAAAATGTAATCATTTAACGAAAAATATAAATCACAAACCCAATCCCCCGACTACTGTGATAATAGCTATCGTTCACGGCGCTGCTGACTAGTCAAGTATATCACGGCACAAACACACTTCCATAGGGACCGGGGGACGCGCACAAGCCATTGCTTCCACTTCAACGTCGAGACACTACTGAGGACTCTGCGTGAGCCCCCTCCCCCGTTCTAGGGGCGCCCCCAGGGCCCAGGGCCCCACCCCCCTCTCCCTCCCCTCCCCCTCCCCCCCTGCCCTTGCTCTCTCCTACCCCCCCCCCGCCAACGACGAGATCTTGCCCTCAACACCCACGTCCTCCCTCCTCTTTCCCCACTTCCCCCCCCAATTTTAATCCTTAGTATTTTTTTTTATTTATTTATTGTATGTTGTGATTCTCGTTTCCCTCTCGATTCTTTTTTCGATTTTTTATTTGGCAAGTGTTTTTGACTTTTTTAAAGGAAAGGTATTTTGCTTCTGCATAATAGCCTTCCCCGTTTAAAAAATCCCGCTAAACATACAGATAATAATACTCCCTCACATTATTAACACAAAAAAACCCCCCAAACCCTTCCCCCCCGTGCCCCTCCAAAAAGCGTAAACAATCAAAGACAAAAAAAAAAGGAAAAACAGGGGGAAAAATCAAAAAAAAAAAATTCCCCCCAAAATTCCATACCGCAAAAACCCCAAAAAAAAAAACCGGGATGAGCAGCCGCGTATGCACGCACCCCGGTCATGAGTCAGGCGCAAAGAGGCAGACGTCCCCTCGGGAAATCAGGTCAAGGTCGCTCTCACCCGTGCACGCCCCCCCGGGGGCCCCCTTTTCCGACCCACCCCGCCCGCCCACAATGGGGGGGGGGGGGGAAAGGAGAGAGAGGGAGGATGGTAATAGTGACGCTCGTTAAAGGGTGACGTGTTCTAACGTGTAACACGGGGGCACGCTGGGGCCTGATTGCCCCCGATCGCGGCGATACCCGTTCATATTTTCATCGTTGCATCACATCTTTCCTCTTTAAAAATGTGTATCTCCCCCTAATCATCACATCTTTAATCATCATCATCTTTAAAACAAACCGTCTATTATTACTACTACGTCTACACGTTATCATTTTTGTACTATCCAACCATACACATACCTTATAGCCACCCTATCCTTCTCTCACCCCCACACTCTAAAAATAAATGCCCCCCACCTTCACACCCCCCCCCCCCCCCCCAAAAAAAAAAAAAAAAAAAAAAAAGTCAAAAAATCCGATATGAAACAGTACCAAACCGAAAAAAAATCCGGCCCCCCTTGTTCGCTTAGTTTGGGCCCTAAAGGGGGGATAGAGGGGGGGGGGGGGGGGAATTTTCCAGTTATTCTTTTACAGTTGAGGGAAAGAAGGTTTACGGATGCCGTTTAAATTTTGCTCACTGGATTAAAGGGGGAAGCCTCCTCAGAAAGGGCCTTTTGCCCATTATTTTTTTTTTTTTATAATTTTTTATTTTTTTTACTTGGCGTTCTTTTACACGAACTGTACAAAATTTTTTTCTTCAAAATGGAACGAAGAAAATTTTTCCAACAAAATAATAATAAAAATAAATAATAAAAAAAAATAATATAATAATAACAACAACAATAATAATAACAATATTAATAATAAAAACAATAACAATAAAAAAAGTACAATAATAACAAAGACAAGACAACAAAAAAAAACCCCGTGATGATGATAACAATAACAAAACAAAAAAATAATAATAATAATAATAAAAATAATAATAATAATAAAATGACAATTTAATAATAAAAAATAAAAATATAACAATATGAAAACAGACCCCTATTAACCCCCACCCCCCCCATATTACCTAAAACCCGAACCCCGAAAGCCGCGAAAAAAAAGAAAAAAAAAATCATCATAACCCGCCGATAACGGTGATAAGGCCTGCGGTTTCGTGAGATCAGGGCCGGGCGACGGCCCCTCGTAATCGCTCTATCACCCCAACAAAGGTCACCTCAATTGAATTTCCCGTCTGATTCTGAATAAAATTTTTCTTTTCGTCTTCTCGTTTGTCGTTTTTTCGTTCCAAAAGAACAGTAGATATGAAAGAGGTTTTGAGATCTTGTGAGCACAGGGACACCCGCAAAATTAGTGGTTTTTAAAGCGGGTTTCTTTAAAAACTAGCCTTGCCGCCCGCACACATACGCAACGCACGCGACCACGCACACGAAACAACACACACACAACACACACCACAACACACAACACACCACACACACCACACACACAACAACCCCACACACACACACAACACACACACAACACCCACACACCCCTCCCTCCCTCTTCCCATACGCACGGCGAGACTCACGCACCCTCCCCCCCCAAAAAATCGCGCCACCCCCAGCCTCCGGGAGTGAAGGCCGACCCCCGAACCTCGCTCAAGACGCACCTGCCCCTGAAAAGTTCCCCGGGGGATGCCCTTTCCCTTGGGAGCCTCTGCCGGGGGCCCAAAGGGGGGGGGCCATTTCATACGGCGTTGCCCACCAAAGCGCCCATTTTTTGTTTTTCTTAGTCCGTTTCAATGGGGTTTTGAGGAGGTATTTTGGGAGGGGGAGGAGGAGGAGGAGGAGGAGGAGGGGGAGGAGGAGGGGGAGGGGGGAGGAGAAAAGGGGGAGGGGAGAGAAGGGGGAGGAAAGGGGGACGGGGGGAAAAGGAGAAGGGAAGGGGGAAAGGGGGGGGGGAGGGGGGGAAAGGGAGGAGGGGAGGGGGGGGGAGGGGGAGGAGGGGAAAAGGAGGAAAGGGGGAGGAGGAGGAGGAGGGAGGAAGGGGGGGAAAAAAGGGAGTAGTAGGAGTAGTAGGAGGAAGGGAAAAGAGGAGACAGAGAAGGGAGGGGGAGGAGAAAGTAGTAGTAGTAGTTAGAGTATGTAGTGTAGTAGTGGTGGGGTGGGTTAGTGGATTGAAGAAAAGCAAGCAGCAGTAAAGAGAGAGAGTGGGCAGCCACCCACCCCGGAACCAAATAACAAAAAAAGTCCCCAACAAAATCCAAATTTTAAAACCCCCCCCCCCCCCCCCCAAAGCAAGCCCAACCGCCAGCGGCATCCCCTCTGTTACATTTCCAAAGGAAGGGGCACCCCCAAAACCCTCAGCATTGGGCCTGGCAAACCGAAGTCCCCCCTTTTTAAATCATGACGCCACGAAGTTTTCTAACACTGGTGGTGACAACGGTGGCGGTGGCGGCGGGGCAGCGGCGGCGGCGGGGCATGGCCCTTAGGAGCCCCCAGACGACGCGATTTTAAACGGATAAATCGTCCAAAAAAAAACGGGGGGGGGGGAAGAAAAAACACTGACATACTGAAAGGGTTTTTCGGGACCGATTTTAGTTCCCGAGGGGGTTTCGGTGCATCAAGACTCCGGATAATGTGGTTTTTTACGTGTGCCAGCTACGGTAGGGTTGGGAGAGGGGCGAGGGCAGAGGGGAGGGGGGGGGGGGTAGGGGAGTGAAATTTTTGGCCCATAAGTATTTTGGGGAAGGGTTTTCCTCTTCCTCTCCCCCCCACCCTTCCCCTCCTTAAAAAAAATCCTTTTTTCCCCCTTCTTACCTCATTTCCTCCTTACTCCCAAAAAAAAAAAAAAAAAAAAAAAAAAAAAAAAAAATCAACCCCCTCCTGCCCCCTCCCACCCCCTATCCCCCCCCCTTCCCAAACGAAAAACACTCCCCCCTTTTCCCTCCCATCATTTTTCCAATTTTGGGCAATACATATCCCCTTCTTCCTCCAACATTCCTTTACCATTCCTTTCCCTCCCTTCAAATCACTCCCCCCCCCCTCCACCTTCCACCCCTACCCCCCCAGCTAGCAAAAATAATATAAATTGAATACATCCCCCAAAATGAAAAAAAAAAAATAAATAATTTAAAAAAAATAATAAAAAAATAATAAAATAATAAAATAATAAAAAATAAACACGCAAAGGATAAACAGTCCGCAGAACGAAATTTTTCAAAACCCCCTTTCGGCCAAAACCTCCCGCCCACACGATCAACAAAAATGGGAAAAACGACGATAAAAACGGGAGGGGCCCAAAACAAGCAGGCGGGGAAACGCTAAACGGCCCTTCACACAAAACCTTGTAAAAAAAAGCAAAAAAATAAATTTTGTTGCGAAAAACCCGGGGGGATTAAGTTGAGGGGGGGCCCCTAGGAGAGGTCTCTACCACCTTTACCCAAAACCCAAAATTTTCCTATTTGCTCCGGGGGGGAAATAAAGGGGGGGGAAAGGGGGGGAGGGAGAGCTAGAAGGGGGGAAAAGGAAAATTTTTCCCCTTACCCCCCACCGGAAAACAAAAATAAAAATACCCCCGATTTAAAAACCCCAAACAGCTGGCTACCCAGAACTAAATTATTTTCTAAATTTAATTCACTTTCCCCCCCCAACCCAACATTCCAACAATATAATTAAAAAATGCAACCCCACTTTCCAAAACCCCACGGGGTTACATAAGGAACTAACCCTCCTTTTTTCAAAAAACCCCGCACACCCCAAACAAAAACAAAATACCAAAATAAAAACCCCCTTCCAACCAACACCTTCGCACAGCAGTTCAATCTTCCCACGTTATCTTCGGCAAGATCTCTGGTCTTGTCCTGGCCCCCCGGGCAAAACCCCCCCCGGGCGGAAATCCCCCATGCCATCCCCTCTTCCCCACTCTCTTCTTTCCTTTCTCACTTTACGGGAACCGCTTTCCCCCCCGAATTCTCTTGTAATTATATTTTTTCGAAATGGGGCGACTGCAATTTTCCCTTCTCAAGAGTTTTTAATCCAGAGGGGAATTTTAAAGGGCATGGAAGGTTTAAATACCTGTAATTACCGCGGGGGCTACAGCATGTCTTGGGTTTGGTGCAATTCTGATTGGGGCGCGGCCCTCGGCTGTCCGGGGGAGAAAAGGGGCCCCGGTCCCCCCAAAAATAATAATAAAAAAAACACAAAATTTTAAAACTCGTACTCATGACAGCATTACTCGCGCTGCTTCCCCTACATTTTTTCATCATTTCGGAATTTACGCGTAATTTTTTTTATACTGCCCAAAAAGAAAACTCAAGCAAGCCCCTGCATTTCGACTCCTGACCCCCCCCCCCTTGCATTCTCATGGCTGTCAGTGAAAGGCGTCCCCTCCCTCGCCCCCCTTCCACGTCAGCCCCCCGGCCATTGTTGGTCCGGGTGCTCCCCCGACGCCTTTTCGCCCATTAGGCAATAAAATAATGTAAAAATGGGGTTTCTCCCTTTGATATGCCCCCCGTGCGTTTTTTTTTTCCCTTTTTTTAAAGTTTGCAGTACATAGCTACTGAATTAACGTTTAAACAGACTACAAAATTTAAATTTTTTCAAAAAAAAAAAATTTTATTCCACAAATTTTTTCCCTTTTAAAAATACAATAAAAAAATACTTTACTAAAATCAAGCAAAATTACAATCATCCTTGTAAAACTAACCTGGCTATTTAGCACTTTGTATTGCCCTGCATCATAACCACATTACTCTTGCAGGTATATCATTTACATATTTCAAAATAAAATTTGTTAAATCCTGGGAGGAATACAGATATACTTGGCAGCTGGAGGACTTTTAAATCTTCAAAGTGAATTTTTAAGAATTCCTTTATATCCCTTGCTGTGATGTATATACAACTATAGGCTGTCAAAAAACTATGTCAAATTTCAAATTACCTGCTATTCAAATAAATCATTTTGCTCAAAAAAAGCCTCAACAAAGAGGGGTCTTTTTTAACTCCTGCTTTATCAAGGACTTTTAAATCATTAAAACGCCCTTTTAAAGACACCCCCCAAAAATGTTATAATCTCTCTTAGCATTAATGTCATCAGGAAAGCAACAAGTTTGAATTGAAGAGATAATTCCATGTTTTTTACACCAAAAGGGCTTTAAAAATTTGTGTTAAAAGGGCTATGCGTCCTCATCATATGTCATTTGGAGTTGTACAGTTTTTTAATCAGAGGGACTTTGTCTTCCGACTAAACTTGACGTGCACTAAAATTTTAGAATCTATGTAAAGCTGCTGCTTCTAATTCTTTCTCTCAATGCTTTAGAAGGTCCCTCTTTAAAATTTTTTTAAAAAAATGTTACAAACGGGCAAAATACTAGAAAAGGGTGAAAATTAAAAAAATAAACCTTTTTCAAATCTCTAAATTTTAATTTTTGCTAAAGTCGCACCATTATCAATGCTTATATGAACAAAAAAAAAAATACTTTATTGACGAGCACGTCATAAGCCCCAAATTATATACTGCCAAACCCCTTGTTTTTTGGAATTTTATATTTTTTTTATTTTGTGCCAGAAAACCTCATAATAATAAAAAGTCTATAAAAAAACATTAATATTGACAGCTTTCTAAAAAAAAAAAGCTCAAAACAAGTGCAATCAGACGAGGTCATGCAATCGACTCACGACAATAGGGGGCAAACCCTTTATGGGAGCCATCTGTGCAGACTTTTTCGCAAAAAATACTAAAAGCATACATTTTTTGGCAGTAGGGGGTATCGGGTTTTAAACTTTCAATTGATTTTTTTTTTATGACATTTTATTTTTTTTGCTGTTGTTTTCAAAATATTAGGTTATCCCAAAAAATTTAAAGGGAAAAGATTAAATTTTAGATAGGAAAAACACTAGAATGGGTTTTTAGATTAAGCAATTGTGGAAAAAGTGTTATTAAGAGAAAATCTAAAAACAAAAAAGGGCAAGGGAAGCTTTCACTATTCCAGCTCACTTTGGGTTTAAAAAAAAATAGCTTATACTTTTATTCTAATAAGCCCCATGCCATTACCCTGTGTAAAAATAAGTATGTGTATGGTATATAAAAATTCCATTTGTAAATCACTGCTTATTTAAAATTTATTTTACAGGTTTTGGGACAAAAAAATTTCCTGTTGTACTGTCGAAGTGATTTATGCACAAGACTGGGTTTTTTTCACTCCTGCAATCCTTATACTGACTGATAGTTAGTCATAAAGTATTTTACATCATTCCGAAATAATGTACACAAATCACTATGACAAACTATTTCTATTTTTATGATTAATAACACCAAAAAAAAACGATTTCCCCTGCAAATGCTGTTTTCCTCTAAAAAAAATAAAAATAAAAAAAAAGCTTTGGGAGATATTTATTTTAAGCAGTAAAACTCTCAAAAATATTTAAAAAAAATTTTTCTGAAAAATTTTAATTCAGAGCGTTTTGCCAACCCCAAAATTCCCATTTTTGGCCCAGTCCAATTTCAAAAATTTTACTGTGCATCCGAAAGAAAAACTGAGCCCAAAATTTGAAACTCAATGGGACAAAAATTCCCTGTTTTGAAATGTCTTTCAAGATCATATTATAATAAAAAAAACTTTACTTAATGTACTGTTAAAATAAATTAACAGTGCTGCCTGAAATTATTAAAAAAAAAAAAAAAAAAAAAAAAAATGAATAAAAAATAAAGTAATAGAAGGAGTCTACACTTAAAAAACAAAAGTTCAAAACCCTACAAATCAAAAATGTGAAATCCGAAAAAATTTACATTCACCCCCCCACAGCATCAAAAACTTCTCACAAATCACCAAAAAAAGGCTTAAAAGACAAAAAAATTTTCAATGCCCCATACAAAAGGACTGAAATACCACTATGCTCTATATTCTGTTAATAATAACAGTAGCCGTCGGAATCCCCCCAAAGCAAAAAACCTGTCCTTTTTTTTATTTTTTTAAGATAACTGTAGATTTTCCCCAACAATCCAAGTCAAAAAAGATTAAGACAAGGTCTATTTCCCAGGAAAACGTTTCAAAGGTTGGGGACCAGGTTTTAAAAGATAAAACTTGAAGCCGTAATTTTAACAATTTACCAAACAAAAACCTTTTACACTTATTTTTAAAAACAAAAGCAAATTTTGTTTGGAGAAAACACAATAATAAAGGGCTTGTGTTACCTTTAAACTATTTCAAAAAGGTCTGCCATTTTTTCGTCTAATTTTCCGGGTAAAACGTTTTTTATATCATAGTCACATTACTGCAAGGATTACTATAATGTCAATTAGCATAATTATCCCCCGAGCAAGTGTGAAATAACATACACCATCCACGGGGTTTTGTTTTTTTTATATTTTTTTTCACAAACGACAGCTCCTGAAGTGCTATGCTAGGAACGCTCCTTTAGGCATTCATCTATATATTTACCATTTTATTGGACAATGCCAACAGAAAAAGATTTATTTGAATTTCAAAAAACACAAGGGAAACAGTTAACAACCTATTTTAACATATGAAATTCCAAAAATTTCCCGTGATAATGAATAACAAGTCACCTCAACGGAAATTTGAAAAATCTCTGTTCTCTAAAGATTGTAAACAGTAAGGCAGATTTTAAGGTTAGGTAGGTGATAGGTGGGGGGGGGGGGAGGGGGAGGGGGGGGGGGTGCCCCCTTGGGTGACCCATTAACCCAAACCCCTCTTCAATGTAAAAAAAAAAAATAAAAATGGGAAAAAGGGGCCCAAAAACCCAAATTATAATAGGCCCTATGACCCTTTTTTTACTTGTACAGTATTTTGGAATTATACTACAAACTTTTCAACCTCTCCCTAATCGGTGATAAACCCCAAAGGAAGGAATTGGAAAAAAAAAAAAAAAAAAACCCCAAATTTCCTCAACTGCAACTCCTACATTTACACTCAACCCAAGAGTTTTTTTTTTTCTTTTTTTTTTTTATTTTTAAAAGAAAAATTGGGGCACGATTTAAATTCCATCCCCGAGGCCCGCATTGTAGGCCTTCCCTCCCGCCCTTGGAACCCCCTAATTCTCCTGTCGGGGTTTAAAAAGGAAACAACCTCGAATGAGATTTTAATTTAGAAAAGTCCACTAATTCGCCCAAATCGAAAAAAAAGACCGAAGGGGGGAGGAAAAAAGGATAGGATATTCGAGCCTTCAACAGTGAGGCTCGAGACTCCCGACAAATAAAAATTCTTTTTTTCTTCTTACGAGCTAATTCCCGACCGCGACTCTTTCACATCCGTTATTCATCCCGGGTCGTTTCCTTGATCCCGTCAGGTGTTCTTTTTAAAAAACCCTTTTTTGGGTGTTTTTTTGGAATTTTTTTTTAAAATTTTTCAAGCCCACCTTCCCCGCATGGGCTCGCCTCGACTGAAGATGACGTCATGGTTAGGGCTCATCCGGATGCTTTCCTATTGGTCGAAGGGTTGCCGCCACCCATTTCCCCTTCCCATTTGGGTGGGGTTTTACGCCCTCCGCTCGGGGAAAGGGGAAGGGGCCCGGGTTTTTGGTTTTCCCTTTCTGAAGGTATTTGTTCCTAATATCATGAGTGAAGTTTTGTAATCGTTACGTGGTTTATGTTCTTTTAATTAGCTACTGTTTAAAAAGTCAAAAAGAGTTCCAGCAAGACCAAAAAAAAAATAAAGTTTTTTTTCCCCCCCTGCCAACTGTTTGCACGTTCCAAAACGTATGTGTTCATATGGGTAAATTTTTCATCTTTTTTTTAAACAATGCAAAAATTTTATACTTGAACGGCTTCAAATACCTTTTTTTTTTTTTTTTTCTCTTTAAATTAAACTCAGAACATGAACACAGACAACGAAAAGGGGAGGTTTGGGGTCAATTCCGAGAATGCAATGATCTTTTTCTTCCAAAAAACTTCCCGTGTTTTTTCTTTCATTTGTTGAAATTTTCTTTCTCGCGGGGGCTATTATAGTTTTAGAATATACTCAATGTATGATTTTACAGCGGGGATGGTAAAACAATTCTATATACCTAAATGGGAGTGTCATCATGTTTGAAAATCTACTTTTTAAAGGTCAGCATTTTGGGTTTCGTTTTTTCGTACCCTTTTTTTAGCCGATTATATAATCCATAACCATAGCAGACTTGACCCAGATAAATATTCATTTGGCCGATTGTTTTTTAAAGGGCCCCTGTTTTTTTTTTTTTTTTTTCCGTGATGATCATCACAAGAAAAAATTTTCTCCCAAAGAGAACCAAGTTTTATAAATATTATATATATATTATATATAATTAATATAAATATATATTATATATTATTTTTTTTTTTTTTTTTTTTTTTTTTTATTAAACAAACTAATTATATATATTATATATATATATATATAGAAAAAATATTAAAATAATTTATAAATTTTATATTAGATAATTTTTTTTTTTTTCTCCAACGAAAGCCAATTATATATATATATTTTTTTTTTTTTTTTTTTTTTTTTTTTTCAATTTTTTTTTTTTTCTTTTCCCTTTCTGGGCCAAGGGGTATATTTTATATATAATATTTAATTTATATTTTTTTTTTAAAATTTTCTTTTTTTTTATCTAAACAAAGCCCAATTTTTTTATATTTTTATTAAAAAATAGTTTTTTTAATTTTTTAATTTTTAATTTCATATTCTTTTTTTTTTTTATTGGGCTTTTTAATTTTTATATTTTTTTTTTTTTTTTTTTTTTTTTTTTTTTTTTTTTTTTTTAAATTTTTAATTTTTTATATTTTTTTTTTAGATTAAAAGATTTTTTTTATTAACCCACGGGCAAAAAAAAAAAAAAAAAAAAAACCCCCCCCCCCCCCCCAACCAACAAAAAATTATATATAATATATATAAAATTAATATATATATATATAATTATATATAATATATATAATTATAAATAAAATTAATATTTCAAAATAAAACCAAAAAACCCAAAAACCCCCCCCCCCCCCCCCCCCCCAAACCCTTTTCCCCCCCCCCCCCCAAAAACCCCCAAAAAACCAAAAAATCCCCCCAACCCCCCAAACAAAAAACCCCCCCCCCCCCCCCCCCAAAAACCCCAAACCCAAAAACAACCCCCACAAAAACAGCCCCAAATAAAAAAACCCCCCCAAAAACCCCCCAAAAAAAACCCAAAAAAAAAAAAAATAAAAAAATTTAAAAAAAAACAACCCCCACACACACACACACAACAACACACACACCACACACCACACACACACAACACACACACACACAAAAAACACCAAAACACCACAAAAACCCTACACACACACACACAAAAAAAAAAAAAAAAAAAAAAAAAAAAAAAAAAAAAAAAAATAAACACACACAACACACACAACACACACACACACACACATACACCCCACACACACAAACACACACAACACCACAACACACACACCACAAACCACACACCCCAAAACAAAAAAAAAAAAAAAAATATATATATAAAATAATATATATATATATATGAAGGATTTAATTGCATATTCCTTTTTCATTGCTTTTTATTTTTTTCTTTCTTTTTTTTGAAGGGGGTCGGTTATTTTGTTTTTCCTTTTCCGTCATGCGGCAATCTTGCAATGGTTTCCAAGAGCAATTTTTCGATTCCATTCTGTGCATATCATTTTCTTTCATGAAGTATTTATTGTGGTAAAAAACCCCCTTGTCACCCGGTTTTCGTATTTTTTATTCCATTTTAACTTTTTTTTCTCTCTTCTTTTTTTTTTTTGCCTATTCTCCTCTTCGTGTTTTTGTCGATTTGTTTTTACTGGGGTCCTTTTTTTTTTTTTTTTTTTTTTTTTTTTTTTTTTAAAAACCACAAGAAAATCCTAAGTTTAATTTTTTCGGTTTAAAAAATTTCGTTTTTTTTTTTTATTTTTTTTTTATTTTTTTTTTTTTTCATTTTTATTATTTTTTTTTTTAACCATTGCCGTTCTTTGGGAAATTTAATTTTTTTTAAAACCCTGAAAAATTTCCTTGTTTCTTGTATGTAATGAGCCTTTTTTTAGGCACCACTTAACTCCTTTCCCCTTTTTTTCTTATCTTTATTTATCATTTTCCTATTTTTTTTTATTTTTTTTCTCGTCTTCCCACCTTTTCTTGATTTTTTTCCCATACTTCTTTCATTTAAACTTTTAAAAATTTTTATTTTTGGATGTATGTGTTATTTGTGGTGGTGGTGTGGTGTGTTTTGTGTTTGTGGTGTGTTGTTTGTGTGTGTGGTTTGTTGTGTTGTGTTGTGGTGTGTGTGTTGGGGGTGTGTTGGTGTGTGTTTGTGTGTGTTGAGGGGTTTTTTGGGGCGTGCGTGCGTCCTGCGGCGTGCGTGGGCTTGTGCGGCGTGCGTGTACAAAGTATAATGAAGACCCGGGGACCTCACCTCACTCCCCCCCTACTTCCTAGCTGTTTAGTCATTCCCGGGAGCTGGAACGGGCAATTTTACGAGGGGTGACCAGGGCCCAGACGCCTCCGGGGTAGTACAGTGGTAAGGTGTCGGCCTCTCAAACCAAGGGGGCGGCGGTTTTGCGCCCTCCCAGGCGCGAGAAGTTGCAACGTCCCCGGAGGTTACTGCTGTGGCTGGGCACCCCCGGGGGTAGGACTGGGTTCAGCCGAGTCAGCCCCAAACGCAAAAACATGGGCATTAGTCCACACGGGCTGGCCTCCCCATGGCATACCCCGGGTGGGCTAAGCTTTCCATATCGGATTATCCTTAGGCCTGAATTTTGTGGCCAGCCCCCGAGGTGGAAAGGGTCAGCTACCTTCGCCTTCAGGCACCCTCCCTCGCCTCAGGGGGGTGGGCCCTGAAGTGACACCGCCGTGCCGCTTTTAAACCCCTTTGCAAAGTTTTATGTGTTCCCCTACTGTGGGACTCTTTGCAAAAGAGTTACGCCATTTTTAAACAGTATACTACCCCCGCAAGCCCGACTATCGTTTTTCCCGTAATTTTGTTTTTTGTTGTTTTTTAACACCTAGGTAATTAAACCAAACACCATTACATTTTCTCATTGGTCTGTTCTACGGGCTAGAACAGAGCTTGGGAATGCATTTTATAAAAAACCATTTTTGGTATAGCGTAGGATCTTCCCCCCTATCTAGAGCAAGTAGCCGATATAACCCAGAGTTTTAAAATCCAATAGATCTCCACTCCGATGTTCATGCAGGTACAGGTAAAAGGCCCCGCGACCAGATGTTCGTAGAGCAGGTGGTTTTAAACCATCCCATGATGTGTGGACGGGGGATGCCCGCCGAGAGGGTGTAGATCCCGCGAAGGACGGAACTCGCCAGCACAGGTACCAATCGCCCCAGGATGCTGTGGATGGGTACGCTTGCCTGGGCCCCAGATCCAGTCAATCAAGTCGTCAGCCCAGGTATCAGCCCCTGGAGAGCCCCCCCTGCCCGGGTCCCATAGCCCCAGAAGGTAACGAGGTGTGAGGAGAGCTGCCGCCCCAGAAAGGGCTTGGATGAGTCTGTGAGGACGGTGAGGACGCTGCCGAGTTAGGCCTGGACGAGGACTACGAGGAATCAGAAAGAATCCGAAGTCAAGGAGAAGTGCAGACTTTCGAGGACGTTGGGCGTTGAGGACGGACAGATTAATCAGGACCAGGAAGAAGAGGAAACAGGGACGAGCAGCCACGAAGATGTGCCAAAAAAAAACGAGGGGGAACGAGACGACCAGCTAATTGGCCCCCTTGAGGCAAATCTAAGACGCCCCAAGGGCGAGGGGATGAGTAGGTGGGCCCAGAATGTACGTACAGAGGGACCCCGGACCCACCTCCCCTCCCCCCCCCCAATACTTCCTCCCGCGCTTCAGTCACTTTCCGGGGCTGGGAACGATCATTACTTATACCGAGGATGACCCCAAACCTAGAATTCATGGGCCCCCGATTGGTAAGGGGCGGCCTAGCCTTAGCCTTCAGGCGGCCTCCCCTCGCCTCAGGGGGGTTGGGAC
>NW_023664093.1:0-14194 GCF_015228065.2 Penaeus monodon | reverse complement strand
CCCCTTTTTGTTGCTGTTCTGAGGGTCCCCCCCCTCCCCTTGCTGTGTTGCGTTCATGAGTGGTCCCTCCACCCCCCTCCCCCCTGCTGCTGTTGCTGTTCATGAGTGGTCCCTCCCCCCCTCCCCCCCTTCTGCTGTTGCTGTTCATGAGTGTCCCTCCCCCCCCCTGCTGCTGTCTGTTCAGAGTGTCCCTCCCCCCCTCCCCCCTGCTGCTGTTGCTGTTCATGAGTGGTTCCCTCCCCCCCCTCCCCCCTGCTGCTGTGCTGTTCATGAGTGGTCCCTCCCCCCCTCCCCCCTGCTGCTGTTGCTGTTCATGAGTGGTCCCTCCCCCCCTCCCCCCTGCTGCTGTTGCTGTTCATGAGTGGTCCCCCTCCCCCCCTCCCCCCTGCTGCTGTTGCTGTTCATGAGTGGTCCCTCCCCCCCTCCCCCCTGCTGCTGTTGAAGAGAATTTGCATTGCCGTTTCGAGTTCTTGGTTTGTTGTGTGGTTTGTTTACTTTCATTGTGTATTTAATGTGGATTGGTTTTTCATTTGTGTGGTGAGTGTTTGTTTGTTTGTGCGTGTGTTTATTTTACCATTGTTATTATTATCTGGTTTTCTGCCTTCCTGGGTTGTGTCGAAGAGTTGTGAATCATCTGGTTGTGTCTGTCGGGTGTGCTTTGTAGTTTGTGGATGATTGAGGGGTGTTGGCGGAGGGGGGGGGGGGGGGACTTGGACTTATCACCAGGGAAGCATCACCTGGTAAGAGCTGTAGATTGCAACACACTATCCCGGGCAAATGAAAATTCCTTAAATACGTGAGCATAAAAAAAAAAAATTCACGCTTAAATTTACACAAGAGGTCACGCCTCGTATCTCTGTTGTATGTTTAATTGCGTAGGTGCTTGCACGCACGCGCGCGCACGCACGCACGCACGCACGCACACACACACACACACACACACACACACACACACACACACACACACACACACACACACACACACACACACACACACACACACACACACACACACACGTACGCCGAAACTTCTAAGCTGAGAATAAAAGGGGAAAGCAGTGTGAAGAAAAACTTACGTCTGTGTCTGTCTGTTTCCCTATCTGGCATTCTGCCCTGTCTATCGGTCTGTCCGTCTGTTTCTTTCTCTCTCTATCTGATCTTATTTATCCGTCCGTTTGTATCTTGTTTCTATTCTCCTATCTGTCTCCCTATCTGTGTCTGTTTGTTTGTTTGTCTGGGTCTATGTGTTTGTCTGTTTATCTGTCTATCTGTCTGTATGTCTGTGTCTGTCTGTCTGTCTGTCTGCCTGTGTCTGTATGCCTGTATGTCTGTCTGTGTCTATATGTCTATTTGTCTGTCTATCTGTCCCTGTCTGTGTATATGCCTGTCTGTTTATATACCTGTCTGTCTGTATGTGTATCTGTCTGTCTGTCTGTCTGTCTGTGTATCGATTAGTGCCATTATCCGCCGGCGAGACGGACGGAAGCCCCGCGGAGTCGACATCAGATCCTCGCTCGGGGCCACTGAGCAGGCGGGGATATCGGATACGTCTGGGGCAGGGGATTGGCGCTCATTCCTAGAAGGTGTGCGGGTGAAGCGGGAGGGGGAACGGGGAGAAGAGGGAGGGAGGGAGGGAGGGGGAAGGGGAGAAGAGGGAGGGAGGGAGGGAGGGGGAAGGGGCTTTGAGAAGGGAAATAGGTTCATGGGTGAAAGGGGGAAGGGTGAGAGGGGAGGGAGGGAGGGAGGGGGAAGGGGAGAGGAGGGAGTGGGGGGAAGGGACTGTGAGAAGGGAGGTAAGTTCGCGGGTGAAGGGGAAGGGGGAGGGGAAGGAAGAAGGAAAAGGAGGAGAGGAGAGGGGGAAGGAGGGAGAAAGAAGGAGTTAGAGAAAGAATGCGGAAGAAGAAGGAAGATGAAGGGAGGTAGGGAGAGAAGAGGGAAAGAACATGGGGGGGGGGCGTAGGGGAAGAATGCTGAAGGAGAAGAGGGAGAAGGAGCAGAGAGAGAGACAGAGACAGAGACAGAGACAGAGAGACAGAAGAGAGAGAGAAGGGCGGAGGGGATATAGGAAATTAAAGGGCAGAATATGGGCGGAGGTCTCGGTATTTTTTTTTTTTTTTTTTTTTTTTTTTTTTTTTTTTTTTTTTTTTTTTTTTTTTTTTTTTTTTTTTTGTGCGTGTGTATTTTCCATCTTATTTTCGTCTGATATTTACTTTTATGTTTTTTTGTTGCTTTTTTATTATTATTTCCTCATCTAAAAGTGTTGTAAGTTCAATAAGTAATCAAGTAAGTCGTAGTAGAATACTTGTTATTTTTATTTCATTAGTTTTATTGTGTATTTATTTATTTATTTTATTTTATTTTGTTTATTTATTTTATTTATTTTATTTATATTTGTTTATTTATTTATTATTATTATTATTATTGTTATTATTATTGTTGTTGTTGTTGTTATTATTATTATTGTTGTTATTATTATTGTTGTTATTATCATTATTATTATTATTGTTGTTGTTGTTGTTGTTGTTGTTGTTGTTGTTGTTATTATTGTTGTTATTATTATCATTATTATTATTATTATTATTATTATTATTATTATTATTCACAGGACCGTTCTTCTATTGAGACGTTCGTGGGTGAAAGTCGTTTGAAAATAATATTCAAAATTGACGACACGTGAATTAGGAACGAGAAGAGTTAATAAACGCAGACACGAACACGGTTTCAATGCACATGACGACTGGGGAAAAAACCGACGTAAAAATGCAGTGCATGATTAAGTTTATAAAATTACAAACCAGCTTCAACTCCTGTGGTATGGCGCGTGCCTCTCCCGCGCGTATTAGAGACGGTTCGTGTGTTCTTTTCTTTCTCTCTTTCTTTCTTTCTTTCTTTCTTTCGTTCTTCTTCCCGCGCCCTGGAAGGAGAGGTGTTGAGGTATATCTCATTTTTTCTCCTTTCTCCTTTCTCCTTCAGTTCATCCTCTCACCTCCTTTACCTTCTCTCCCTACTCTCCTCTCCTCCTCCCCCTCTACCTACTCTCCTCTCCTCCTCCCCCCCCCTCTACCTACTCTCCTCTCCTCCTCCCCCTCTACCTACTCTCCTCTCCTCCTCCCCCTCTCCCTACTCTCCTCTCCTCCTCCCCCTCTACCTACTCTGCTCTCCTCCTCCCCCTCTACCTTTTTTTTCCTTTTCCCCCTCTTTCATTTTCCCTTCTCCCACTTTGTCCGCCCACCTCTCCTTCCTCCCTACGTCTACTTCTACCTTCTTTTTCCCCCCTCCCCCTCGTTTCGCCTCCGTCTCCTCCGGTCGCATGTTACGGACACGAACGAGAGATAGAAGGGTCACCCGTTCGGTCATTCGTCTGTCCGTTCGTCCTTACGTTCGGTGGTTCGTCCGTTCGTTCGTCCGGTCGTTTGTCCTTCCGTCACGTCTGTCCGTTGGTCCGTCCTCGGTGATTCGACCGTCCGTCCGTCTGGTCGTCCGTTCGTGTATCCATTTGTCTGTCCGTTCGTTTGTCCGTCCTTGTGTCCATTCGTCCGTCCGTTCGTGGATTCGTGCGTCCGTCGTCCGTCGCTCACGGAGACCCAGTTTTTGCCCGGGCGAGGCAGGGTCGAGCCGGAGCGGGTTTGGAGCGGGAAGGGGGGGGGGGGGGCTTGGGGATTTGTCCTAGGTGGGGAAGGGGGGAGGGGCAGGGGATAGAGTGGGAAGGGGAAGGGGAGGGATGGGTTGGAGTGGGAGTGGGAAAGAAGGAGAGGAGAGGGATGGAGGGCAAAGGGAGAGGGGAGGAGGAGAGGATGGAGTGGGGGGTGGAAGGGCTAGGAGAAGGGGGAGGGGGAGGGGGAATAAGGGGAGGAGGGCTGGAGTGGGAGTGAGAGGAGAGGGCTGGGATGGAGAGGGAGTGGGAGGGAAGGAGAGGGAGTGGGAGGGGGGAGTAATGGAGGGGTAGCGGAGTGGAGGGAGGGAGAGGAGAAGGATGGGATGGAGTGGGGGTGGGAGTGGGAGTGGTGGGAATGGGGTGGAGGGGGGGAGGATGAGTCGGGGAAACAGAGGAGGCAGCAAGATAGGAGTAAGGAGGAGATGGCGGACGGAGACGGGAGAGATGGAGAGATTGGTTGGAGAAGAAGATTTAGGAGACGAAAGAGGTAAGGAGGAGGAGGAGGAGAAGAAGAAGAAAAAATCAAAAAAGAAAAGAGAGCAAGATGAAAAGAAAGAAAAACAAGAAAAGAAAGGACAAAAAGGGAAAAAAGAGCAGCCCCACACCTCCATTTGGCGCGAGTGAGCGACGAGGGTGTTAAAGGGGAAGAAAG
The DNA here is from genome assembly GCF_015228065.2 of Penaeus monodon. Classification (NCBI taxonomy): domain Eukaryota; kingdom Metazoa; phylum Arthropoda; class Malacostraca; order Decapoda; family Penaeidae; genus Penaeus; species Penaeus monodon. The sequence continues at coordinate 9,887 of NW_023664093.1, read as the reverse complement.
GGGCAGGGGGAGGGATGGGGAGGGGGGAAGGGGAGGAGAGACAGGAGGGGGAAGAGAGAGGGGAGGGGAGAGGAGAGAGAGGAGGGGGAGGAGAGAGTGGAGGGGTAGGAAGGGGAGGAGAGAGAGGAAGGGGAAGAGAGAAGGGAGGGAGAGGAGGGGTAAGAGGGAGGGGAGGGGCAGGAGGGGGTCACGGCAAGGCACCTCCAAGCGGGTTTTGGGAAGGGGCGCCCCGTAGGCCTCGCCCCCACCCGCGCTCGAAGCTGTTCCCTTGTTCAATGGCGCCCTTGGCTTTTTGTTGTTGGTTGTGGTTGGTTTTGTCTTTGTTAACATTGTGTTTTTTTTTGTCCTTGTTATTGCTGTTCTTTCCCCTTTACGGTGTCTTGATTTTGTTTTTAAAATTTTTTTTTTTTTTTTTTGTCTTTTGCTTTTTCATTTTATTGTGTTTCTTCTTTTTCTTCTTTGTGGTGGTTTCTGCTGTTTTTTTTTCCTTGCTGTTCTTGTTACCGTATTGTCCTGTTGAATGTAGTTCCTGTCCTTGTTCTTGTTCCATCGTTGCAGTTGCTGTCATTGTTCCTTCGCTGTTGTTGTCTTTTTTTGACATACGCTGGCATTTTGTCTCGTTTTTTTTCTGATCTCTTCTTCTTCTTTTTCTGCTTCCTTTTTCTTTTTTTTTTATTTTTCTTCTTTTTCTTTCTTCCTTTCTTTCGAGTCATATTTTATTATTATTCTGTTGCGTTTGGGTTTTGTGGCTCCATTATTTGTGATCTTAGAGCTGATTGAATATGCGAAGAGTGATAGAAATTAGCTTCCCATTTTTAGAGAGATTGCTTGTTTATTTATTAATTTGTTTTTTTGTTTGTTATGTTTCAGTAAAATATGTGGCTATTGCTGTCATGTATTTTATGTGTAACGATTGCGTAATGTTATATTCTTTTTCTTCTTTTTTTTTTTTTTTTTTTTTGCTTTTTTTTTTCTTCTTCTTAGGGTCATTTTTAAATTGAACCTAAGATTTTTTGCAAAAATCTTTTAAAATTTGGTTTTAAGCTTAACATAAAAAAAAAACGAGGGGGAAGGGGGGAAGTTGTATGGGAAAGTTGAAGAGAGAAAGAGAAAGGAGAGGATAGAAAAGAGAAAAAGAGGAGGGATAGAAAAAAAAGGAAAGGGTGAAGAGAGAGAGAGAGAGAGAGAGGGGAGAGAGAGAAGAGAAGAGAGAGGAGAGGAAGAGAGAGAGAGAGAGGAAGGGAGGGAAGGAAAGAGAGGGACAGAAGACAGACAGACAGAAGGGGGAAAGGGGAAAAAGGGCGGGGTACCAGGGGGAAAGAAAAAAGGAAAAATAAGAGGGGTAGACGACAAAGGAAAGATTTAGTAATATAATAACCGTACCACACCTGGCCTCCCCCCCTTTCCCCCCCTCCTCCTCCTTCTCCCCCCTCCCCCTGGCTCTCCCCCCTCCTCCTGGTCTCCCTCCTCCTCCCTGGCTCTCCCTCCTCCTCCTGGCTCTCCCTCCTCCTCCTGGCTCTCCCTCCTCCTCCTGGCTCTCCCTCCTCCTCCTGGCTCTCCCCCTCCTCCTGGCTCCCCCCCTCCTCCTGGCTCTCCCTCCTCCTTCCCCCCCTTGGCCCCCTCCCTCCTCCTCCTGGCTCTCCCTCCTCCTCCTGGCTCTCCCTCCTCCTCCTGGCTCCCCCTCCTCCTCCCCTCTCTCCCCCCCTCCCCTGGCCCCCCCCCTTTCCCCTTTCCCCCCCCCTGGCCTCCCCTCCTCCTCCTCCTGGCTCTCCCTCCTCCTCCGGCTCTCCCTCCCCTCCGGCTCTCCCTCCTCCTCCTGCTCTCCCCCCTCCTCCTGGCTCTCCCCCTCCTCCCGGCTCTCCCCCTCCTCCTGGCTCTCCCTCCTCCTCCTGGCTCTCCCCTCCCCTGTCTCCCCCCTTTTTCCTGGCTCTCCCCCCTCCTCCTGGCTCCCCCCCTCCTCCTCCCGGGTCTCCTCATCCTCCCTTTTTCCCTCCTCCTCCTGGCTCTCCCTCCTCCGCGCTGTATTACGCGATGACCTGCTCCTCCTCCTCCTTTTCTTCATCTTCCTGCATCTTCTTTCCTCTTCTTTTTTTTTTCTTCGTCCCCTTTCTTTTTTGTTTTTCCCCCTCTTCTCTTGATCTTCTTCCCCCCCTCCCCTTTTCCCCTTTCCTCCCTTGCTCTTATTCTTTATCCTCCTCCTCCTCCTCCTCTCCCTTTCTTCCTTCCTCCACCTCTTCCTCCTCCCCCCCTCCCCTTTTTCCCCCCCTCCTCTTCCCCCCCCTCCTCTTCCCTCTCCCCCCCTATTCCCTTCCTCCCCTCCCCCTTTCCCCCTCCTCCTCCTCCCCTCCTCCTCCCCCTCCTCCCCCGCCGCTGACTCATTCTTCGGCTCAAAGGGGACAGGGGGGGGGGGGGGGGGCTGAGATTAGGGGGTAAAGAATGGGGGAGGAAGAAGAGGGAGGAGGAGATGAGATTGTATTGGAGTGAGGGAAGGGGGGATGGAAGGAAAAGAGAGGAGGAGAAGGAGGAGGAGGAGAGAAGAAGAAAAGAGACAGACAGGGAAGTACACCACCCACACCCCACCCACACACACCACACACACACACACACACACACACACCAACACACCACACACACCACCACACACACACACACACACATGTAAAAAATCTGACGAATTATATTATATATATATATAATATATATATAATATATAGATATATATATTATATAAATATATTAATTATATATATATTGTGCGTGTGTGTGTGTGTATTGCAAAACAAAACAAAACCTAAAAAATAAGGTGTCACGCGATCATCCCCTCCTCCCCTTGGAAACTGTTTGCTGATGGAGATCGAGGGCTGTTTTAAAGGGCCTACCCCCCTCCCCCCTCCACACACATACCACACACCAGGAAACCCGAGCCCCGCCCATTTCGCACCTCGGTGGATTATTATTGTTTGTATTATTATTATTATTTATTTTATTTGTTTATTCGTTTACCTAATTATTATCATTATTGCTATTGTTGTTATTATTATTGTTATTATTATTATTATTTTTATTATTATTATTGTTATTATTATTATTAATTATTATCAGCAGCAGCAATATTGATGTTGTTATTAATATTTGTAGTAGTAGTATTTATTATCATTGTTATCATCATCATCATCACACTATCGTTATTATCATTAATGCTGTTGTTATTGCTACTGTTATTAATATTTTTTTTATTATTTATTATTTTTATTATTGTTATTATTATTGTTTTTATTAGTATCATTATTATTATTATTATTATTTTTATTATTATTATTGACCCAGCGGCGCGATCACTGGCTGGGTTGTTGGTAGAAAGCGCACTCACACATGCACATGCGCACAACATGTACTCAACATCACAGTATTGCGTGCACGTAAATCAGGTCGAGAGACAGGCAAGTGATAGAGGTGGGGTTTCCCAACGAGGAGTGGAGAGAGAGAGAGAGATTGGGTGTAGCAGTGAGAGTGTGAGGGGGGTGGAGTGGGAGTGGAGTGATAGTGGAGAGTGAGAGTGAAGAGTTTGAGGTGAGTGAGAGTGAGAGTGAGAGTGGAGTGAAGTTGTGGACGTGAGAGTGAGAGTGTAATATGAGAGTGAGAGTGGAGTGAGGTGTAGTGCGAGTGAAGAAGGATAGAGGAGAGAGAAGAAGAGAGAGAGAGAGAGCAGAGTGGAGATCGGGGGAGACCGCGTGGAGACAGAGTGAAGAGGGGGGGGCGGACCGAAGTGCAACACGAAAGTTGGTGACAAATTTTTTCGTTTCTCTCTTTCCTCCTTTTTTTCCTTTTCCTTTCTTTCTTTTCCTTTTTTTTCTTTTTCTTCTCTAATTTTTCTTTCCTTTTTCTTTCTTTTTTTCTTTCTTTTTGTCTTATACTTTCTGGGCTTTTGGGATTATTCAACACGAATGTCCTCGTAGAAGAAGGGGAAGAAGAAGAGAGAGGGAGAAAGAGAAAGGGGGCGGGAAAGGGAAATTTAGAGATGGAAAGAGTGGGTCACATCTTGAAATAAAAAGAGAGGGGAAAATAAGAGCGACTTTCCCCTCCTCCTCCTCCTCATCATCATCATCATCATCCTCTTCCTCCTCTTCATCCTCTTCTTCCCCATCCTTCTCCTCCTCCTCTCCCTCCTACTTCTCATCCTCCTCCCCCTCCTCCTCCTCCTCCTCCTCCTCTCGAATCTTCCCTCCTCCTCCTCCTCCTAATCTTCCTCCTCCTCCCTCCTCCTAATCTTCCTCCTCCTCCTCTTCCTACCTCCTCCTCCTCCTCCTCTCCTCCTCCTCCTCCTCCTCCTCCTTCCTCCTCCTAATCCGACCCGAATCCCACCCGGCAGAAGCAAAGTGATTCATTAGCCAACACGGAGACTCGCCCGAAAACACATCTTCCTCCTCCCTCTCTCCTTCCTCTCTCTTCCTCACCTTCTTCCTCTCCCTCTCTTCCCTTTTGCTTTCCATTTCTTTCCCACTTTCTCCTCTCCCATCTCTCTCTCCTCTCCTTCCCTCTCCCCTCCTCTTTCTCTTCCCCCCACTCTTCCCTTTTACTCCTCTCTCTCTCTCTCTCTCTCTCTCTCCCCCTCTCTCTCTCTCTCTCTCTCTCTCCCTCTCCTTCCCCCTCCTCTTGAGCTGCTAACAAAGGAGACCAGCTGAAGGAAACGAAGGAGGATTAGGTACAGGACGACTCGGTTCAGTTCTCCCCTCTCTATCCCCTCTCCCTCTCCCCTCTCTCTCCCCTCTCCGTCTCCCCTCAAACCTCCCCCTCTCCCCTCAACCCTCCCCTTCTACCTCTTCGCCCCTCCCCTTCCGCTCTCGTTCCCTCCCCGTCTTCCTTTCCCCCACTCTTCCCCCCCCCCCCTCCTCGGTTCAACTTGTATTCACGTGTGGCTCCTCAGGTAATTGATAGGAAGTGGAGAGAAGGAGGGAGATAGGGAAAAGGGAGAGAGAGGGAGGGGAAAAGGGAGAGAGGGATAGGGAAAAGGGAGAGAGGGATAGGGAAAAGGGAGAGAGGGAGAGGGATAGGGAAAAGGGAGAGAGGAGAGGGATAGGGAAAAGGGAGAGAGGAGAGGGATAGGGAAAAGAGAGAGAGGGAGAGGGATAGGGAAAAGAGAGAGAGAGAGAGAGAGGGGAGGAAATATATGAAAAGTGAGAGAGGTAGAAAGGGAGAGACACAGACACAGACACAGACACAGACACAGACACAGACACAGACAGACAGACAGACAGACTGAGAAAACACACTCCCCATACACAGACAAAAGAAATAGCAGAGAAAACGAGAGAAAGAAAAGGATGAATTGAGCCATAAGGAGGACGAAAGGATAACAGAGGATGCTTCTAGGACATCCCTCTTGGATTATGGATAAGTAGTCACTCAGACCCAATGACTTGCAGTGTCAAGAGGCCCCGGGCGATGCGCGTGTGGATGGCAGGGCGCCCGTGTACTCTTGCGTTTGTTTGTGTTTGTTTGTTTGAGGGGGCGGGGTCACGTGTGAGGGGTTTGTGTGATTTGCTTGTTTGTTTATGTTTGTTTATGTTTGTTTCAGGGGGGGTCACGTGTGAGGGGTTTGTGTGATTTGCTTGTTTGTTTATGTTTGTTTGAGGGGGGTCTGTGTGGGGTTTTTTGTTTGTTTGTTGTTTTGTTTGTTTGTTTATGTTTGTTTGAGGGGGCGGGGTCATGTGTGAGAGGTGTGATGGGGAGGGGTTTGTGTGTGTGGTTGTTTACAGGGGAGGTATGTGCGTGTGTGTGTTCTTGTTTGTGTGTGTTTGTGGGGGGCGGCCATGTGTGGAGGGTGGGAATGGGAGGAGTTCGTATTTTTTTTTTTTTTTTTTTTTTTTTTTTTTTTTTTTTGAGGGGGGGAGGGGATGTCATATGTGTGTTGTGTGTGTGTGTGTGTTTGTGTATGCGCGTGTTTGTGTGTGAGTGAGTGAAAGCATGAAAGTGTGAGAGAGTGTGTGCTTGTGCGGATGTGTTATGATATTGTAGTTGCCGCAAGTGTTTGTGTATTCCCAGGTGCCTCTTGTCTTGCGAAGGGGAGGGGGGAGGCGAAGGGGAGGGGGAGGGGGTTACTGAATCCGCATGCCACTTGTTCTATCGCCGTGTCTTCGTATGGCGTCTAAAAATAGCATCCTCTCAACTTTTGTCTTTAAAACATATCGCCGTAACCCGGCTAACTCTCCCCCCCCCCCCCTGTCTTTCTTTCTTTCTCTCTTCCCCCCCTTCTCTCCTTCCTCCTTCTCCCTCCCCCCTCCCTCCTCTCCTCCCTCTCCCTCCCCCCCTCCCTCCCTCCCTCCCTCCCTCCCTCCCTCCCTCTTTCCCTCCCAGCCTCCCTCCGTCTATCTATCTGTCTGTCTGTCTGTCTGTCTGTCTATCTTTAAGGGAGTAGATTAGGGAACGCGAAGGGACAAAGGACAGGTAGGGCATGGGTAAAGGGTAAAGGGTAAAGGGAGTGGATGAGGGACGGGGAAGGGCATAGGTAAGGGAAGGGTGAGTGGGTAGGGAGGGGCTGGGAGGGGGTGAGGTTAGCAGTGGGGCGAGGGGATGGCAAGGGAAAGGGGGGCGGGGGCAAAGGAGGTAAGGGGAAGGGGAAAGGAGGAAGGAATAATTCTCCTTCTCTTCTTCCTCCTCCTTCAACTGCTCCTCTTCCTTTCCCTTCTCTATCTCCTCCATCTTCTCCTCTTCCTCCTCCTCCTTCGCCTTCTCCTTCTCCTTCTCCTTCTCCCCCCCCCTCCTCCTCTTTTTATGAGTATGTAACGTGAAGGCAATGGGAACAGGGAATAAAAGAGAGAGAGAGAGTGAGGGAGGGAGGAGAGAGGGAGGGAGGGAGAGACAGGAAAAGAGAGAGAGAGAGAGAGAGAGAGAGGAAAAGAGAGAGAGAAGCGCCGCGCCAATGTTGTTGTGTTGTAGCTCATTTAGTTGTTGTTGGGAATGCATATTTTTGTTTACCGTCGCCGCCTCGAGTTCGATCGCGTTGTACCCTGATGTCGTTGGATTAGGGGGGGAGGGGTGGAGGGGGTAATGGGAAGGGGAAGTTGAATGGAGGAGAAGGGAAAGGAGGAGGAGTAAGAGGACAAGGAGAAAGAAGAAGGAGGAGGAGGAGGAGGAGGAGGGGGAGGAAAAGAAGAAGAAGAAGGAGGAGGAGGAGGAGGAGGGGGGAGGAAAAGAAGAAGAAGAAGGAGGAGGAGGAGGGGTGAGCTGGAAGATAAGTAGAGGTGAGGAGGAGAGGGGGAGGGAGAAGGGAAAGGGTGGGAATTAGGCGGGGGAGGGAGGAGGGGGGTAGTGGGGGTGCGTCAGGTGGTTGCAGTGCGAAAGAACTGTTTGTTGCAAAGGTACCCTAAGTCTTTCCTTGTTTATGTTACTGTTTTTGTCATTTATTCATTTTCGTTGTTATTTCTTATTCATATTATTCGTATCGTTTTTTTTTAATAGTCGTAAAGTCATCGTTTTCATCTTTTTAGTGGAACGATGAAATTGCTTGTTCTGTCTCTTGATTTAAATTTCTTTTCTTCTTTCTTTTCTTTTCTTTCTTGCATTTCTGCCGTTCGTTTATTTCATTCCGTTTAGTCAGCTGGCGTACCCCTCACCCCACCCCCCCTTCCCTCATTGCGGTTGATATGCAGAGTTTGTCTGTTTGTGAATTTCGATTGGATTCCATAACTGTCGATTTTGTGGAATTTTTGTGAGCCTCTTTTGATGTCACAGGCGGTGTTGTTTGTTTGTTTGCATGTTTTACTTCGTCTTCTCGGAAAGGGAAATTGCATGTTGATAACTGCATGGCGGGGAGTCGTAAAAGGGACAGACCGACTAACTGGCTGACAGGCTGATTTGGCTGGTTGACTGACAGACAGACAAACAGACAGACACAAATATGGCATAAATCGCCTATGGATGCTGGACTGTGTGGGGACATTGGGAGGGGTGGTGGAGGGGGTAGGGGTGATGGGGAAGTAAGGGGGAGGTAGTGGGGGCGTGATTTAGAGGTTATTTTTCCTTTTGGAAAAAATTCCCTTGTTGATGGATTAATGATTATTGCGATTATGATTATGGTGATGTGATGATAATGATGATGATGATGATTGTGATGATTGGTTAGTACAATGTAGGTGGTTTGATTATGATTGTGATGATGATGATAGTAATGATAATAATGTTGATGATACTACTAATGGTGATAATTGCGATTGTGAGTATGGTTGTTATTATGATAATTGGGGTGATGATAAGAATTATCAAATTAGGATAAATAATAGTAGACTTGTGCTATTGTTGCTCCATTGAATGGCTGTCTACCCGGCGATTCCTCTGTTGTCATTTTTTTATCGTTTGCGAATAATCGGACGCGGGAATTCGCTCTGGCTGCTGCGGGGGTGGCGGTTCTTCGTTCGATACCGTGGCCGAGGCTTAGGTTAATGTTTCTTCATTATGTTGCTGTTGAATATTCATATTTCTCGTGTCTCGTTTCACTTTTTCTCGCTTTTCCAGCTCTCTATATTCTCTCTTCCTGTTATATCTCTTATATTCTCTCTCTCTCTCTCTCTCTCTCTCTCTTTTATTGTCTTCTCTCTCTCTCTCTTATATTGTCTGTCTCTCTCTCTCTCTTCTTAAATGCTGCTGTTCTCTCTTCTCTCTCTCTCTCTTCCTCTCTCCCCCTCCCCTCTCTCTCTCTCTCTCTCTTTTCTTCTCTCTCTCTTCTCTCTTTCTCTCTTTATTTCTCTCTTCCTTCTCTCTTCTCATCTCTTCTCCTCTCTTCTCTTCCTCTTCTCTCTCTCTCTCTCTCTCTCTCTCTTCTTATATTTTCTTCCTCTCTCTCTCTCTCTTCTCCTCTCTCTTCTCTCTCTCTCTTTCTCTCTCTCTCTTCTCTCTCTCTCTCTCTCTCTTATTTTTTCTCCCTCTCCTTCCGTTTCTCGCTCTGTTTATCTATTTATCCATCCGTCTATCTACCATGCACAAACTTTCACTCTGCCTTCCTCTCTCCCTCTCCTTTTCTCTTGTGCTAGAAAGAAAGAAAAAAAAAATGAAAAAAGAAATTTATATAAACACAGTATGTATACAAAAACAGGAATCGGAAATCCACGCTGTACCCCCCCCCCCTCCCCAACGCCCGCTTAATGGCAGGGGAGGAGAGGGGGGGGGGTGAAAAGCCCGAAAACCCTTTTTTTCATCTTTGTGGGGTTTTGTGTGTGTGGGGCTTGTGGTGTGTGTGCTTTTGCGTGTGTTTGTTATGGTGTTGTCTTCGTCTGTCTTCTGTTGTCTTTTTTTGTCTCCGCGTCCGTCTATGCCGTAGGTACAGAAAGCTGCTAATGCATGTGTGTTTTGCGTGCGGGGAAATATAAGCCCCTTTAAGGAAATACCCCAAATCTAGACGGGGGCAGTAGGTCCCCCCGCATAAAACCCCCGAAGGTGATTATCGCACATTAGAAGGAAGGGGACGGAGAGGGAAGGAAGAAGGAAGAGAGGGGGATGAAAGATAAAAGGGAAGAAGGATCGTTAAGGAGGAGAAACATGGCTTGCGAGAATGAGGGGGGAGAAGGGGGGAGAGGGAGAGGGAGAGATGGGGGGCAGAGGGTAATAGACAGACAGACTCACAGGAAGTGAGAGAGAGAGAGAGAGAAAAGGGGAAAAGAGAAAGAGAGAGGAAAAAAAAGGGGGAGAGGAGAGAGAGAGAGAGAAGAGAGAGAACAAGACAATGGCAAAAAAAAGGGGGAAAAAAAGGTGAGGGGGGAGATTACAAAAATAAAAAAAAAAGATAAAATGAGCGATTGAGAAAGAGTTCATGTACTGTGTGTGCGTGTCGTGTGTTGTGCGGTTTTTTGGGGGTTTTTTCGGGTTGGGGCGTATCCCCTTTTTTTTGGGTTTTT
>NW_023664092.1:5000-49758 GCF_015228065.2 Penaeus monodon | reverse complement strand
GAAAAAACTCTCCCTGGGGTCACAGATGCAAAGGGAAAGGAGGGGGCAACACCTCTCTTCACATAGAGAGGGTGGTATAGAAATGTAGTACTACCACTATCATAGGCTTCCTGTATATGGAGAAGAGAAGTGGTCACAGAGCGATGACTAGGGGTCCAAGAAAGGGAGCTTGTTGTCACCTCCCATTCCACCTTGAAACGGATGGAAGGAGAGAGAGATTCAGCTGCATCAGGAAATCCGGAAACAGGGCAGGGTCATGAGGCCAAAGAGCAAAGACGTCGTCGACATACCTCAGCCAGATCGACGGCCGAAGGGAGATGGAAGGGAGAAGCTCAGACTCGAAGAATTCCATGAACAGGTTTGCCAGGACTGGAGAGAGGGGATAGGCAACACCGAACGTCTGAGAGTAGAAACCTTCAAAGGAAAAGGAATTAGACTCCACACACAGCTGGAGGAAGACGTCGGTGGGCAGAGGGAGACGAGAATCCTCTGGAGGAAAGCAAGGACATCATCAAGCGGGACCTTGGTGAATAGGGAGTCAACATCCAAGCTCATCATGGACGCCGGTGATACTCCACGAACGCGGGAGATGAAGTCCTGAGAGTGGCGCAGGTGAGCAAGAGAGAAGGTGCCAAGAAGAGGAGTGAGACACAGATCCCCGGGAGATGATGGGGCGCAGAGGCACAGCCAGCTTATGGGTTTTAGGAAGCCCATGGAAATGAGGGAGTCGAGGGCTGATGACCCTGAACCTCTGGTAGAAATTCGCCCCCGGAAAACAGGCTGCTATCTCTTTCAGGCGACGGTGGAAGGTAGCAGCAATGCGTTCACGAGGGTCACTGGCCAGGGGAGCATAAGTAGAGGCGTCATCCAACAGGTCCTGGGCCTTCTACAGGTAAAAGGCACGGTCGAGGGCCACCACCGAGTTGCCCTTGTCAGAATGCAGAACGATGACGTCCTCCCTGCGCAGGCTTTGAAGGGCCTCACGGTAACGCCTGGAATGGAAGGGTTAGGATGGAGGAGAGATTCGAGGGCCGGGATGAAAGCACCACAAAGGAGAGAGACATCAGGCAAGGAGTTCCTGTGAGAAGAGATGAAACGGTCAAAGGAGGAAATAATGTCGATGGAGGTAAGGGGGTGAGGGCGGAGAGCAAAGGGAAGACCGAACCCAAGGAGTTGTAGCTGGTGGGGGGTCAAGGACAGGGAAGATAGGTTTGTGACAGCGTCTGTGAGGGACAAACGAGACCAAGGCCTGCGGGCGGTCAGGCTGGAGAGTTTCAGGGAGAGAGAGCGGCCATGGTTGGTGGTGAGGGACCGGGAAGAATTATGAGCAATGTAGGATATGAGCTGGAAGATATGTCTGGGGAGCCGCTCCTCCAGGAAGTCCGAACGTGCTCGTGAACGGTAGAAGGCATGCTCGACGTCCCTCTTGCCAGCACGAATGCGTTCAAGGAGAGAACGTGCATAGTCCGGAAAGGGAGATCCTTCCTCAGAATGTTTCAGTACATTAGAGATGGAGGAAGGGAGTACCTGCTCATCGAGGCAGTCACGGAGGAAACGTAGTTGGTTCTTCCGACGGGCCGTGGCGATGACTGAATCCTCGTAGTCTACCCTGGTCATGTTCTCGACGACGTGTTATCCAGGGCACGGTGTACCTTCTACCACGACTCTCCTCCTAAAGAGACTCCTCACCTGCCCGTCCTCAGCCTACCCTACACTGAGGAAATCTACTCTCTCCATCACCCTCTTCACCCTCTCAACTGCAGGCTGATCTCTCGCCAGGTGAACACTCTCCGTCGAAACCTGGTCCATACCAGCCCTCCTTCCTCCTCGAAGGTGGGCACCTATGCTGTTCCTTGTGCCTCCTGTGATAAACAGTACTTTGGCGAAACAGGCACCAGTCTTACCAAGCGTCTGTCTCAACATAAGTACCCTGTATCCAGGGGACACAACAATAACGCCTTCTTTTGCCATCAGTAGGACACTGGCCATCAGATGTACTGGTCAGTAGCGCGGATTGTCTTTCCTTCTGCTGATGTCCACTCCCGCAGACTGGTGGAATCTTCCCTTATAAAGCTGCTGCCTAATTTCAACTTGAACAGTGGCTTTTCTCCTGCTGATATTCTCCTTGCTTCCCATATCCTCCGCCTTCTACTGTATGCCGGCCACCCGGCGCATAGTCCGCCCGATCCTCCGACGTGACGTGACCTCCCTCTGCTTCCGTTCGTCTGTCCTCACCTGCCCCGTGTTACCGCGTTGCCTCTCCTCTCTCTCTTTTATATTCCCTCCTCTACCTTTCCTCTTAGGGCTCTCAGAACCTCTAGGCCCCAAGGTTTTTGTTGTGGGTTCTCTTCGTAAAGAGATTATTTGACACCCCACGCAAAGACGACCTTGGCTTTGTGTGCATAACTCTGGGTGTTATCACACTTACCTTACTTTGAAGCTAGTGTTTTTAATTGTAGGCCAGAATGCTTACAATTAAAATGCGAAGCACTGTGGCAATTGGCAGTTTTACTGCGAGGTGCCGGTCGAGCACATAAGGATTCGCACCCGTTCGGCAGAGTTGAACCCCGACCGGCCCTAACACACAAAGACTGCCAATTGTTCAGTGTACCTCTCTTTTTTGAGACCATTTTCCGCCATTGCACGCTCCTGTCATTTATTAGCTTTGCTAGCCTTCCCCCCACCTCCCATCACCATCACCCTTACGCTGTGCCACCATGGGTCATATGATCAAATTAACATACTCTGGGGAGCCAATCTCCTGTGAGGTGGCTCTCCAGAAAATCTTCGAAATCACAGAGGTTGCAGTCATGCACTGCTTCAAAGTGCACAATGGTTACAAGGTTGTTGTAGCCAAACCAGAGCAAATGACCCCTTTCCTCTCCTCATCCGGCCAAAGAAAGCTCGCTGCTCAGGGCTTCAAACCCATTCCTTCCCCTGAAACCAAGGCAAAATGCACGGTTGTTATTTCCACCTATTCAGGCGGAAATAACAGCCAAAAACGATGTCACTGTAGTTGACATTTACAAACCTCCCGAATCTCGGATCGTCAAGATCCGATGGTCCTCGCCTGAAGAGGCACAGAAACTTATCTCTCGTGGGATCGTGATGTTTAACACGTCCGTCCCCATCTACAACATAGAGCCTGAGTGCTTTATTTAGATTGATCAGTGCCTGAAGTGCTACAGGTACAATCACAAAAAACACGCATGCACACATGAACAAAGGTGCAGTCTTTGTGGCGAAGTTGGGCACTTCTTCGCCACTTGCAACAAGTCCATAAATGTTGCAACTGTGAGGGGCAGCATGTCGCCGTCAGCGGGTCTTGCCCTACACGAAAAGAAATACTAAAGACTAAAATACAAGCACGTAAAGAGAACAACAACCCAACATACGCCTCAACAGTTCACCCCCTACAGACATCTACACCCATCACCACAAGACTTCCCATGATTCCCCCGAGAACCACAATGCCTCCCCCACCTCAGTTCCCCCAAAACAACATCACACCTGACATCAACACTAAAATACAAACAATACTACACGCAGCTTTGATAGCTGCCAATTACAAAGCAAAAAGATTCGCAAACATTGTCACTGTACTCCTACAAAGAAACAACCTCCTTAACGTTGTGATTCCCAGGGAAATCTTTGAAGACGAAGACCTATACATACCTGAATATCACTCACAAACAAACACAAACACCGAGGCTAGACCGGCGACGACCACACAACCACAGCCTTCTACCTCCCAAGCACACCTACTCCCACAACCACAACGCCAACCAAGACTAAGTTTACAACAAAACACTACAAAAAACACAAACACAAACTGCCATCACCACTAAACACACAAGAAAAAAGACGAAAAAGACCCACGCCCCCGATGACCACCGCACCCCCTCGTCGTCACCACGACGACACCATTCTTGGGGACTCCGATAGTGGGGATAGCCTCCAAATCAACCTCCCTGAGGTTGAAGCGGGTGCGACCTCGCTACCTGTTCCCCTTGGGGACACAGTCTCTGTTCTCCCTGTCAGGGGGAACCTCGGGGGACAAGAAAGTATCGGGAATTAGTCCGCCGATTCCCGAGAATTCCACGTCTCCCTCTCCCAGGAGTCCCTCCCGGACCTCGAGGGGATGCGGCTCGGACTCGTCCGCGCCCTCGCTTCAAACGCCACGAAAAGTGGGTCAGCGTCAGCTTGACCTACTCTAAGTGGCGTGCTGACACTTAGATGTGCTGTCTCCCACGCCAAACTGCACCTGTTCAAAGCCCTAAACACCCACCTCACACACACCACACTCACACTCACACACATACAAACGCACACAAGCTACAGGTCAATCAGAATAAAGCACCCAGATGGATCTATGCTATGGGCTGGGGACGACTTGCGTCGTCCTCACGATCACACGAGAAATGTTTCTGCGCCTCTCCCTGGCGCAGGAGGCTATTGCTTGCTTGAGAGATTTGCGACGTTCTGGCTTCGACCGGGCCTTTCACTTATGGCCCGGCCTGTGTCAGCTTTTTATGGCTGTCTCATTTGTTTGTCTGACACTCGGTGCTTATCGTGGCGGTGGGATTGCCAGCAGGCGCTATGTAAACAACATCTACAAACCTCGTGTTTCGGTTGTCCGTCTGGATAGTCCATGCCTTCTTCAGGAGAAAGAGGGCGGCCTTGGCCGCGATGTCTTCTCGCTGGACCGAGGCGATGAACAGGGCCAGTTCCTGGCTTGGCAGCCTCATGTTTTCCTTGTGTACTTCTCATGCTTCCTACACATCTTTCACTCATACTTCCTTTCCCTGTTTAGTTATTTAATTTTAAACTTTTTAAACTTAAGTTAAGTTAGCTTCGGCGCTTTTTACTATAAACTTGGCACCCGTGCTCCCCACGGCTCGGCCAATCACGGTCAGGCGCGATTGTTGCCGGGTCTCGCGAGCGCGGGTGTCGAGCAGCATAAATTTGCTGCCTTTTTAAGCTTTTAATTTTACTTGTGTTCTTGTGTTCCCTTCTTATTAATTTTTAAAGTTCTTTTAGTTTTTTTTTACCTTTCATGTTTAACTCCCCTTAGTTTTTAAGATTTTTTTATGGTGGTTGTTTTACTGAAAAGCAGTCTTTTAATCTCCCAAATAAGTAACCCTCTTAAGAGAGCCCTATCCCGTTTCTTTAACTCCCTTCCCCCCCCCTCCTCTCTCTCTTCTGTGCGTAAAGCCTTCGGGCTAGTACAGTGGTAACGTGTCGGCGGTTCGCTTCCCGCCCAGGTGCGAGAATTGTAACTGTCGCCTGGAGGTCCTGTCCTAGTCCTAGGTTCAGCCGAGTCCAGCACTAGCTGACACACGTGAGCGAGTCGGCATTAGTCGACACAAGCCTCCGGGCTAGAACAGTGGTAACGTGTCGGCCTCTCATCCGAGAGGTCGGCGGTTCGCGCCCCGCCCAGGTGGAGAAGTTGCAATTGTCGCCCGGAGGTTACTGCTGTGGCTGGGCACCACGGCGGGTAAGGACTAGGTTCAGCCGAGTCAGCACCAGCTGAGACACGTGAGCGACTCGGTAGTAGTCGACACAGGCCGGGCTCCCCTCATGGCATAGCCCGGGCGAGGCTACGCTTCACATATCGACTTATCCTTAGTCGACACAGGCCGGGCTCCCCTAATGGCATAGCCCGGGCGAGGCTAAGCTTCGCATATCGGACTTATCCTTATCTCTTCTCTCCCTGCAGTGAATGGTCCTTACTTGGACGATTCAGAGAGAAGGGAGGACCGTATCGGCAAAGGCGGTCGACGGGGCGCAGCGGTGGCGCCAAGTCGGATAATGCCAAGAGAGTCACCATGACCTCTCGGTCGTGAGGCTTTTGCATGGGCGGATTAAATAGATGTACCGCGCCCAGTCCCGTGCAATTTCGGCCTCGGCTCAAGCAGTCATGCTTCCGTTGGTCTCACACCGTCCGTGTGTGCCACTGCAAACGGCTAATTGGCTGCGATTATCCACTCATCACCCCTGTTGCTGTTAGACATTGGTTCTAACAAAATCCAGTTGTCAATCCAGGTTGCACGAGATCAGGGCATGATCATCATGCCCAAAGATCAAGCCACCCTTTGTTTCCTGCAGGAAACAAAGGAGCTAAAAGATGGAGAGAAAGTGAGCCCCTCACCACTGAATCCCGAGGAAAGAGGGTCAAGATGGTGCTACTTGGCTTCTCAGTCTCGTATGATGTGAATGTGATCGCATCACACCCACAGGTCATGGAGGCTTCCCGATTGTCGAAGGGGAAGACTCCAACCAAGCAAGTCCTGGTGAGCATGAAAGGTACCCCAACCTCTACCCTTGTACCTACAACCTATGTACATATGTACCTGATCCACTGCGGTGTTTCAAGTGCCAGAAATATGGACACCACCAGGCTAACTGCACAGCCAAGCCAAAATGCGGTGTCTGTATAAGGCACACAACACCGAGCATTAAGGCCTACAAAGAGGAAAAGAAGGACACAACAGTCAAATGTCCTAACTGTGCCAAGAGGCATCACGCCTGGAGCCTGGCTTGGTCTGTCAGGAAAGAGGCGGCCCTCAAGCGGCAAGAGGTTGCTAAGAAGCGACCAGATTTTGTTCCCGCCCCCCCAGGCACCTATGTCTGGGGGAAGAACAAGAGCGAAAAGGCCTCCCGACCTCCTTAAGAGGAAGGAAGCCGCCCCCAGCCGAAACCGGAGATCTCCGACAAACAGGAGTTCCCCAAAATGAAACAAGTGCAGAAGAACCAAAGGAAGAAAGGTTCTAACACCACCACAACGTCCTCCCCGAAAGAGGAAAACTTCCTCCTCGATGAGGGGGACATGTCGATCCTGCTGACTGCTGTAGTCACAGCAGTGGCAACAACCTTGGGAAGGACGAGTGAAGAGGTGGATAAGGCAGTCGAGGTCGCCATGACGGCATTGACCAAGGCTGTCACAGTCCTAAAGTGGAAGAAGCTGGAAAGGGCCAAAACAGCCCCATCCTCTCCCTCACCCCAGGACGAGACTCCCCTCCCACTCCAACCCAGGCCATGCCCTCACAGGTAGAAACTAGCCAGGCTGATTCAGTGCCAGAAACCGATTCAGAACACTCTGACCTTGCTCAGGCAAGGTCAGCAAAGAACTCACAGAATCAGCCTGGGCAAAGAAAAGCCGAAATAAACAAGGTCAGAGCTACCAAAGGCTCTCCACTCCCCAGTGGACCCAGAGATAGCCTGACAGCCAAAGAGGACCCCTCAAGCAGCGAGGACTTCACAATGGAGTTGTCAGACTCCGACAGTCAATCCGAATACGACGATGTCTCTGATGTAACTATCAACTAGCAACATCATGGCACGCAATGTAAGTATTCTGCAGTGGAACATCTATGGCTTCTCCACAAGGAGTGCCATCCTCCACGCAATAGTGCCATCAAGGAGCACTGACATCGTCATGCTCCAGGAGACATTAACAGTGGAACCTGTTCACTTCTCAGAGTATCATGTCTTCATGCTGCCACGTGCTGATGGCAAAAGAGGCTGATCACCCTTGTCAGAGCAACAATTCCCTGCTCCGCAATAGCCGATGCACCGCACTGTGGAGAAGATGTTGAATCTCTTGCCGTCGAGATTCACCTGGCCGGGGGTCCCCTGAAATTGTACAATGTGTACAGCCGGCCACACTATAGTACCTTAGACACTCAGCCAGGTCTGTGCTTCTGCAGCACACGACCGAGTGATCATAAGGGGAGACTTCAATGCACACCACCCCATCCTGGCTCACTGCCGGGCACCGGATGCGGCTGGCCACCACATAGCCAACGTGCTTGAGACATTCCCCAAGATCGCTCTCCTCAATAACCAAGAGCCAACACATGTCAGAGGAGGGGTCCTAGACCTCACCCTGGCCACTGCAACTCTGGTGGAGAGCATTGGCTGGCGTGTCGATGAGACCGTCACTAGTGACCATTACGCACTATAACTACCCTCATGGATAGTGGCCTAGCCGAAATGCCACGACCGAATCCAAGATGGAAAACAGACATCAAGGCCAACTGCAGGTGTTTTCAGAACGCCTTGGCCCGCTGTCTGAGAAGCAATGAACCCATACAAAGCGAAAATGTGGAAGTGCTGCAAATCCTTTGTCACAAGGAGTGACAACGCGAGAGCGGGGGAGGAGATGTCATGGCCAGTGTTGATAACCCTAACGTGGTGAGATCTCCCTGGAAGTCCTGCCGCCGACAGGGAGAAATCTCTGCTCTACGCGGGCAAGGGAGATAGCCCCTGATTAGCGATCTCACTCGTACTTCAACCTGCAGCCTCATGGCCGGGACCACCGTTGCCATGGGCAAGAAGTCCGTGCACGGTGGCGCCTCCGATGGCGCCGGACAGGCCGCCTTTACCGCTCCCAACCTCCCTCGTTAGCCGAGTGCTTCCGCAGCCCGGGCGCGGCGGCCTCGCCGACCCGTGAGTTTGCTCATGCGGAACGAGTGCCTGCTATGGCAGGGCAGCGCAAACCACCGATGGCGCGAGGCCTCCCTTACCGACCTTTGTCCTCCTTTCCTCCTCCAGTGAGCTATGCCCTCAACTTTTCCCCGCATGTTGGTTAGGCCCCGACTTTTCTCTCTCACTAAATCATCTTTTCGATCTCCCCCTTATCCTTCCCCTCTCTCATCTTCTTTCACCCCCAACGGTCTTTTCTTTTACTTTGCCTTACCTTACCTTTCTCTTCAACCTGAAGATGGATCCAGTGGATTTCGAAACTGTACTCTCACTTTCAGAATCTTGTTTTTATATTGTGGTTTTTCCCATTGTATCAACACGGAAGATTTTTTTTTTCATTTTTGTATATTTCATATATATATATATATTATATTATATTATATATAATATATTATATATATATATATATAATATATATATATATATATATATATTATATATATATATATATATATTATATCTATATATATATATTAATATATATCATATATTATATATATATATATATATATATATATATATATATATATATATATATATATATATATATATATATATATATAATATATATATAATATATATATATATATATTATTATAATATATACATATATATATGAATAGCAAAATAATCTTCCGTGTTGATACAATGGAAGAAAAACCCACAATATAAAAACAAGATTTCTTGAAAGTGAGATTACAGTTTCGAAATCCACCTGGATTCCATCTTCAGGTCTGAAGAGGAAAGGTAAGGTAAGGCAAAGTTAAAAGAAAAGACCCGTTGCCGGGGGTGAAAGAAGATGAGAGAGGGGAAGGATAAGGGGGAGATCGAAAAGATGATTTAGTGAGAGAGAAAAGAGTCGGGGCTTAACCCAACATGCGGGGTAAAAGTTGGGGGCATAGCTGACAGGAGGAGGAAAGGAGGACAAAGGTCGGTAAGGGAGGCCTCGCGCCATCGGTGGTTTGCGCTGCCCTGCCATAGCAGGCACTCGTTCCGCATGAGCAAACTCACGGGTCGGCGAGGCCGCCGCGCCCGGGCTGCGGAAGCACTCGGCTAACGAGGGAGGTTGGGAGCGGTAAAGGCGGCCTGTCCGGCGCCATCGAAGGCGCCACCGTGCACGGACTTCTTGCCCATGGCAACGGTGGTACCCTCGGCTAACCATGAGGCTGCAGGTTGAAGTACGAGTGAGATCGCTAATCAGGGGCTATCTCCCTTGCCCGCGTAGCGCAGAGATTTCTCCCTGTCGGCGGCAGGACTTCCAGGGAGATCTCACCACGTTAGGGTTATCAACACTGGCCATGACATCTCCTCCCCCGCTCTCGCGTTGTCACTCCTTGTGACAAAGGATTTGCAGCACTTCCACATTTTCGCTTTGTATGGGTTCATTGCTTCTCAGACAGCGGGCCAAGGCGTTCTGAAACACCTGCCAGTTGGCCTTGATGTCTGTTTTCCATCTTGGATTCGGTCGTGGCATTTCGGCTAGGCCACTATCCATGAGGGTAGTTATAGTGCCGTAATGGTCACTAGTGACGGTCTCATCGACACGCCAGCCAATCCTCTCCACCAGAGTTGCAGTGGCCAGGGTGAGGTCTAGGACCCCTCCTCTGACATGTGTTGGCTCTTGGTTATTGAGGAGAGCGATCTGGGGAATGTCTCAAGCACGTTGGCTATGTGGTGCCAGCCGCATCCGGTGCCCGGCAGTGAGCCAGGATGGGGTGTGTGCATTGAAGTCTCCCCCTATGATCACTCGGTCGTGTGCTGCAGAAGCACAGACCTGGCTGATGTCTAAGGTACTACAGTGTGGCCGGCTGTACACATTGTACAATTTCAGGGGACCCCCGGCCAGGTGAATCTCGATGGCAAGAGATTCAACATCTTCTCCACAGTGCGGTGCATCGGCTATTGCGGAGCAGGGAATTGTTGCTCTGACAAGGGTGATCAGGCCTCTTTTGCCATCAGCACGTGGCAGCATGAAGACATGATACCCTGAGAAGTGAACAGGTTCCACTGTTAATGTCTCCTGGAGCATGACGATGTCATGCTCCTTGATGCACTATTGCGTGGAGGATGGCACTCCTTGTGGAGAAGCCATAGATGTTCCACTGCAGAATACTTAGATTGCGTGCCATGATGTTACTAGTTGATAGTTACATCAGAGACATCGTCGTATTCGGATTGACTGTCGGAGTCTGACAACTCCATTGTGAAGTCCTCGCTGCTTGAGGGTCCTCTTTGGCTGTCAGGCTATCTCTGGGTCCCTGGGGAGTGGAGAGCCTTTGGTAGCTCTGACCTTGTTTATTTCGGCTTTTCTTTGCCCAGGCTGATTCTGTGAGTTCTTTGCTGACCTTGCCTGAGCAAGGTCAGAGTGTTCTGAATCGGTTTCTGGCACTGATCAGCCTGGCTAGTTTCTACCTGTGAGGGCATGGCCTGGGTTGAGTGGGAGGGGAGTCTCGTCCTGGGGTGAGGGAGAGGATGGGGCTGTTTTTGGCCCTTTCCAGCTTCTTCCACTTTAGGACTGTGACAGCCTTGGCCAACGCCGTCATGGCGACCTCGACTGCCTTATCCACCTCTTCACTCGTCCTTCCCAAGTTGTTGCCACTGCTGTGACTACAGCAGTCAGCAGGATCGACATGTCCCCCTCTCAGGGAGGAAGTTTTCCTCTTTCGGGGAGGACGTTGTGGTGGTGTTAGAACCTTTCTTCCTTTGGTTCTTCTGCACTTGTTTCATTTTGGGGAACTCCTGTTTGTCGGAGATCTCCGGTTTCGGCTGGGGGCGGCTTCCTTCCTCTTAAGAGGTCGGGAGGCCTTTTCACTCTTGTTCTTCCCCCAGACATAGGTGCCTGGGGGGGCGGAACAAAATCTGGTCGCTTCTTAGCAACCTCTTGCCGCTTGAGGGCCGCCTCTTTCCTGACAGACCAAGCCAGGCTCCAGGCGTGATGCCTCTTGGCACAGTTAGGACATTTGACTGTTGTGTCCTTCTTTTCCTCTTTGTAGGCCTTAATGCTCGGTGTTGTGTGCCTTATACAGACACCGCATTTTGGCTTGGCTGTGCAGTTAGCCTGGTGGTGTCCATATTTCTGGCACTTGAAACACCGCAGTGGATCAGGTCATATGTACATAGGTTGTAGGTACAAGGGTAGAGGTTGGGGTACCTTTCATGCTCACCAGGACTTGCTTGGTTGGAGTCTTCCCCTTCGACAATCGGGAAGCCTCCATGACCTGTGGGTGTGATGCGATCACATTCACATCATACGAACTGAGAAGCCAAGTAGCACCATCTTGACCCTCTTTTCCTCGGATTCAGTGGTGAGGGGCTCACTTTCCTCCCATTTTTTAGCTCCTTTGTTTCCTGCAGGAACAAAGGGTGGCTTGATCTTTGGGCATGATGATCATGCCCTGATCTCGCGCAACTTGGATTGACAACCGGATTTTGTTAGAACCAATGTCTAACAGCAACAGGGTGATGAGTGGATATACGCAGCCAATTAGCTGTTTGCAGTGGCACACACGGACGGTGTGAGTACCAACGGAAGCATGACTGCTTGAGCCGAGGCCGAAATGCATGGGACCGGGCACGGTACATCTCTTTAATCCGCCCATGCAAAAGCCTCACGACCGAGAGATCATGGTGACTCTCTTGGCATTATCCGACTTGGCGCCACCTGCTGCGCCCCGTCGACCGCCTTTGCCGATACGTCCTCCCTTCTCTCTGAATCGTCCAAGTAAGGACCGATTCACTGCAGGGAGAGAAGAGATAAGGATAAGTCCGATATGCGAAGCTTAGCCTCGCTCGGGCTATGCCATTAGGGGAGCCCAGCCTGTGTCGACTAAGGATAAGTCCGATATGTGAAGCGTAGCCTCGCCCGGGCTATGCCATGAGGGGAGCCCGGCCTGTGTCGACTACTACCGAGTCGCTCACGTGTCTCAGCTGGTGCTGACTCGGCTGAACCTAGTCCTTACCCGCCGTGGTGCCCAGCCACAGCAGTAACCTCCGGGCGACAATTGCAACTTCTCCACCTGGGCGGGGCGCGAACCGCCGACCTCTCGGATGAGAGGCCGACACGTTACCACTGTTCTAGCCCGGAGGCTTGTGTCGACTAATGCCGACTCGCTCACGTGTGTCAGCTGGTGCTGACTCGGCTGAACCTAGGACTAGGACAGGACCTCCAGGCGACAGTTACAATTCTCGCACCTGGGCGGGAAGCGAACCGCCGACACGTTACCACTGTACTAGCCCGAAGGCTTTACGCACAGAAGAGAGAGAGGAGGGGGGGGGAAGGGAGTTAAAGAAACGGGATAGGGCTCTCTTAAGAGGGTTACTTTATTTGGGAGATTAAAAGATTGCTTTTCAGTAAAACAACCACCATAAAAAAATCTTAAAAACTAAGGGGAGTTAAACATGAACGGTAAAAAAAAACTAAAAGAACTTAAAAATTAATAAGAAGGGAACACAAGAACACAAGTAAAATTAAAAGCTTAAAAAGGCAGCAAATTTACGCTGTTCGACACCCGCGCTCGCGAGACCCGGCAACAATCGCGCCTGACCGTGATTGGCCGAGCCGTGGGGAGCACGGGTGCCAAGTTTATAGTAAAAAGCGCCGAAGCTAACTTAACTTAAGTTTAAAAAGTTTAAAATTAAATAACTAAACAGGGAAAGGAAGTATGAGTGAAAGATGTGTAGGAAGCATGAGAAGTACACAAGGAAAACATGAGGCTGCCAAGCCAGGAACTGGCCCTGTTCATCGCCTCGGTCCAGCGAGAAGACATCGCGGCCAAGGCCGCCCTCTTTCTCCTGAAGAAGGCATGGACTATCCAGACGGACAACCGAAACACGAGGTTTGTAGATGTTGTTTACATAGCGCCTGCTGGCAATCCCACCGCCACGATAAGCACCGAGTGTCAGACAAACAAATGAGACAGCCATAAAAAGCTGACACAGGCCGGGCCATAAGTGAAAGGCCCGGTCGAAGCCAGAACGTCGCAAATCTCTCAAGCAAGCAATAGCCTCCTGCGCCAGGGAGAGGCGCAGAAACATTTCTCGTGTGATCGTGAGGACGACGCAAGTCGTCCCCAGCCCATAGCATAGATCCATCTGGGTGCTTTATTCTGATTGACCTGTAGCTTGTGTGTGTTTGTATGTGTGTGAGTGTGAGTGTGGTGTGTGTGAGGTGGGCTTTGAACAGGTGCAGTTTGGCTTGGGAGGCAGCACATCTAAGTGTCAGCACGCCACTGACGCTGACCCACTTTTCGTGGCGTTTGAAGCGAGGGCGCGGACGAGTCCGAGCCGCATCCCCCTCGAGGTCCGGGAGGGACTCCTGGGAGAGGGAGACGTGGAATTCTCGGGAATCGGCGGACTAATTCCCGATACTTTCTTGTCCCCCGAGGTTCCCCCTGACAGGGAGAACAGAGACTGTGTCCCCAAGGGGAACAGGTAGCGAGTTCGCACCCGCTTCAACCTCAGGGAGGTTGATTTGGAGGCTATCCCCACTGTCGGAGTCCCCCAGAATAGTGTCGTCGTAGTGACGACGAGGGGGTGCGGTGGTCATCGGGGCGTGGGTCTTTTTCGTCTTTTTTCTTGTGTGTTTAGTGGTGATGGCAGTTTGTGTTTGTGTTTTTTGTAGTGTTTTGTTGTAAACTTAGTCTTGGTTGGCGTTGTGGTTGTGGGAGTAGGTGTGCTTGGGAGGTAGAAGGCTGTGGTTGTGTGGTCGTCGCCGGTCTAGCCTCGGTGTTTGTGTTTGTTTGTGAGTGATATTCAGGTATGTATAGGTCTTCGTCTTCAAAGATTTCCCTGGGAATCACAACGTTAAGGAGGTTGTTTCTTTGTAGGAGTACAGTGACAATGTTTGCGAATCTTTTTGCTTTGTAATTGGCAGCTATCAAAGCTGCGTGTAGTATTGTTTGTATTTTAGTGTTGATGTCAGGTGTGATGTTGTTTTGGGGAACTGAGGTGGGGGAGGCATTGTGGTTCTCGGGGAATCATGGGAAGTCTTGTGGTGATGGGTGTAGATGTCTGTAGGGGGTGAACTGTTGAGGCGTATGTTGGGTTGTTGTTCTCTTTACGTGCTTGTATTTTAGTCTTTAGTATTTCTTTTCGTGTAGGGCAAGACCCGCTGACGGCGACATGCTGCCCCTCACAGTTGCAACATTTATGGACTTGTTGCAAGTGGCGAAGAAGTGCCCAACTTCGCCACAAAGACTGCACCTTTGTTCATGTGTGCATGCGTGTTTTTTGTGATTGTACCTGTAGCACTTCAGGCACTGATCAATCTAAATAAAGCACTCAGGCTCTATGTTGTAGATGGGGACGGACGTGTTAAACATCACGATCCCACGAGAGATAAGTTTCTGTGCCTCTTCAGGCGAGGACCATCGGATCTTGACGATCCGAGATTCGGGAGGTTTGTAAATGTCAACTACAGTGACATCGTTTTTGGCTGTTATTTCCGCCTGAATAGGTGGAAATAACAACCGTGCATTTTGCCTTGGTTTCAGGGGAAGGAATGGGTTTGAAGCCCTGAGCAGCGAGCTTTCTTTGGCCGGATGAGGAGAGGAAAGGGGTCATTTGCTCTGGTTTGGCTACAACAACCTTGTAACCATTGTGCACTTTGAAGCAGTGCATGACTGCAACCTCTGTGATTTCGAAGATTTTCTGGAGAGCCACCTCACAGGAGATTGGCTCCCCAGAGTATGTTAATTTGATCATATGACCCATGGTGGCACAGCGTAAGGGTGATGGTGATGGGAGGTGGGGGGAAGGCTAGCAAAGCTAATAAATGACAGGAGCGTGCAATGGCGGAAAATGGTCTCAAAAAAGAGAGGTACACTGAACAATTGGCAGTCTTTGTGTGTTAGGGCCGGTCGGGGTTCAACTCTGCCGAACGGGTGCGAATCCTTATGTGCTCGACCGGCACCTCGCAGTAAAACTGCCAATTGCCACAGTGCTTCGCATTTTAATTGTAAGCATTCTGGCCTACAATTAAAACACTAGCTTCAAAGTAAGGTAAGTGTGATAACACCCAGAGTTATGCACACAAAGCCAAGGTCGTCTTTGCGTGGGGTGTCAAATAATCTCTTTACGAAGAGAACCCACAACAAAAACCTTGGGGCCTAGAGGTTCTGAGAGCCCTAAGAGGAAAGGTAAGGAGGAATATAAAAGAGAGAGAGGAGAGGCAACGCGGTAACACGGGGCAGGTGAGGACAGACGAACGGAAGCAGAGGGAGGTCACGTCACGTCGGAGGATCGGGCGGACTATGCGCCGGGTGGCCGGCATACAGTAGAAGGCGGAGGATATGGGAAGCAAGGAGAATATCAGCAGGAGAAAAGCCACTGTTCAAGTTGAAATTAGGCAGCAGCTTTATAAGGGAAGATTCCACCAGTCTGCGGGAGTGGACATCAGCAGAAGGAAAGACAATCCGCGCTACTGACCAGTACATCTGATGGCCATGTCCTACTGATGGCAAAAGAAGGCGTTATTGTTGTGTCCCCTGGATACACGTACTTATGTTGAGACAGACGCTTGGTAAGACTGGTGCCTGTTTCGCCAAAGTACTGTTTATCACAGGAGGCACAAGGAACAGCATAGGTGCCCACCTTCGAGGAGGAAGGAGGGCTGGTATGGACCAGGTTGCGACGGAGAGTGTTCACCTGGCGAGAGATCAGCCTGCAGTTGAGAGGGTGAAGAGGGTGATGGAGAGAGTAGATCTCCTCAGTGTAGGGTAGGCTGAGGACGGGCAGGTGAGGAGTCTCTTTAGGAGGAGAGTCGTGGTAGAAGGTACACCGTGCCCTGGATAACACGTCGTCGAGAACATGACCAGGGTAGACTACGAGGATTCAGTCATCGCCACGGCCCGACGGAAGAACCAACTACGTTTCCTCCGTGACTGCCTCGATGAGCAGGTACTCCCTTCCTCCATCTCTAATGTACTGAAACATTCTGAGGAAGGATCTCCCTTTCCGGACTATGCACGTTCTCTCCTTGAACGCATTCGTGCTGGCAAGAGGGACGTCGAGCATGCCTTCTACCGTTCACGAGCACGTTCGGACTTCCTGGAGGAGCGGCTCCCCAGACATATCTTCCAGCTCATATCCTACATTGCTCATAATTCTTCCCGGTCCCTCACCACCAACCATGGCCGCTCTCTCTCCCTGAAACTCTCCAGCCTGACCGCCCGCAGGCCTTGGTCTCGTTTGTCCCTCACAGACGCTGTCACAAACCTATCTTCCCTGTCCTTGACCCCCCACCAGCTACAACTCCTTGGGTTCGGTCTTTCCCTTTGCTCTCCGCCCTCACCCCCTTACCTCCATCGACATTATTTCCTCCTTTGACCGTTTCATCTCTTCTCACAGGAACTCCTTGCCTGATGTCTCTCTCCTTGTGGTGCTTTCATCCCGGCCCTCGAATCTCTCCTCCATCCTAACCCTTCCATTCCCAGGCGTTACCGTGAGGCCCTTCAAAGCCTGCGCAGGGAGGACGTCATCGTTCTGCATTCTGACAAGGGCAACTCGGTGGTGGCCCTCGACCGTGCCTTTTACCTGTAGAAGGCCCAGGACCTGTTGGATGACGCCTCTACTTATGCTCCCCTGGCCAGTGACCCTCGTGAACGCATTGCTGCTACCTTCCACCGTCGCCTGAAAGAGATAGCAGCCTGTTTTCCGGGGGCGAATTTCTACCAGAGGTTCAGGGTCATCAGCCCTCGACTCCCTCATTTCCATGGGCTTCCTAAAACCCATAAGCTGGCTGTGCCTCTGCGCCCCATCATCTCCCGGGGATCTGTGTCTCACTCCTCTTCTTGGCACCTTCTCTCTTGCTCACCTGCGCCACTCTCAGGACTTCATCTCCCGCGTTCGTGGAGTATCACCGGCGTCCATGATGAGCTTGGATGTTGACTCCCTATTCACCAAGGTCCCGCTTGATGATGTCCTTGCTTTCCTCCAGAGGATTCTCGTCTCCCTCTGCCCACCGACGTCTTCCTCCAGCTGTGTGTGGAGTCTAATTCCTTTTCCTTTGAAGGTTTCTACTCTCAGACGTTCGGTGTTGCCTATCCCCTCTCTCCAGTCCTGGCAAACCTGTTCATGGAATTCTTCGAGTCTGAGCTTCTCCCTTCCATCTCCCTTCGGCCGTCGATCTGGCTGAGGTATGTCGACGACGTCTTTGCTCTTTGGCCTCATGACCCTGCCCTGTTTCCGGATTTCCTGATGCAGCTGAATCTCTCTCTCCTTCCATCCGTTTCAAGTGGAATGGGAGGTTGACAACAAGCTCCCTTTCTTGGACACCCTAGTCCATCGCTCTGCTGACCACTTCTCCTTCTCCATATACAGGAAGCCTATGCATAGTGGTATGTACATACACTTCTTCTCATACCACCCTCTCTATGTGAAGAGAGGTGTTGCCACCTCGCTGTTCCTTCGCATCTGTGACCCCCAGTGGAGAGATCGTCTTCCTTCCTCGCTCGCTCTCCAAACTGGGCTAACCTCGCCATGTTTTCGACGTCGCGTTATCCAGGACACGTCGTACCTTCTACCATGACTCTCCTCCTAAAGAGACTCCTCACCTGCCCGTCCTCAGTCTGCCCTACACTGAGAAAATCTACTCTCTCTGTCGCCCTCTTCACCTTCTCAACTGCAGGCTGATCTCTCGCCAGGTGAACACTCTCCGTCGAAACCTGATCCATACCAGCCCTTCTTCCTCCTCGAAGGTGGGCACCTATGCTGTTCCTTGTGCCTCCTATGATAAACAGTACTTTGGCGAAACAGGTGCCAGTCTTACCAAGCGTCTGTCTCAACATAAGTACGCTGTATCCAGGGGACACAACAATAACGCCCTATTTTGCCATCAGTGGGACACTGGCCATCAGATGGACTGGTCAGCAGCGCGGATTGTCTTTCCTTCCGCTGATGTCCACTCCCGCAGACTGGTGGAATCTTCCTTTATAAAGCTGCTGCCTAATTTCAACATGAACAGCGGCTTTTCCCCTGCTGATAGTCTCCTTGCTTCGATTTCGAAACTGTAGTCTCACTTTCAATAATCTAGATTTTGTATTGTGGGTTTTTCTCCCATATAAAGAAAAGATTTCCATTAACCTTTATAGCTCCCCCCCACTCATTTTCTCTTTCTCGTGCCCCGGTGCCCCCCCCTCCACCTTCTCTTTGTGACGTCACGTTGTTGTATGTCATCTGCCAAATCTTTTTCTTCTTTTCCTCACTCTCTCACTCTCAGTCTACCTATTTATATATCTGCGTTTCTCACAATCTCATTTCTCTCATTCTCTATTCAAGATAGCGGGACACGTGTTAGTTGTACAGAGAATCGATTTCCACTTAGATATGAAATGACTCATACTCTCTCTCTCTCTCCTACTCTCTCTCTCATTCCCCCTCACTCTCTCTCTCTCTTTATTCTCTCTCTCTCACCCCCCCTCCTCCACTTACTTTACCTCTCTCTCACATTCATTCACCCAACTCCAAGAACGTTTTCCAAGCCGCAAACGAACCGTAAGTGAAACATCACATAAACGAAGCAGCATACTGTTAATTAGCGCATATTTTCACGTCTAAAGACAAGAGCGCCCAAACAGGAGCATAATATCACAGTAACGAGGAAAAAAAATGCGTAGAAATACAGCATCTATCGAGCCCGAAAAGAAGAACGTAATAACACTCAAGAGGAGGAGCTGTAGCAAGAAGGAGAGAGACGAGAAGGACCAAGAGGAGAGGCATGAGAGAGAGAGAGAGACGAGAAGATTGGAGATGATGACGAGAGACCCAGAAGACTATTTCTTCGAGAGGAAGGAGGAGACGAGACTGAGAGATGACATCGGAGAGAAAGACCGACAAGAAAAGAGAGCCATGGCGAGAGAGAGAGAGAACGAAGCATCTCGAGATACCGGATGAGATTGATGGAGAGAAATGCAGAGTTTTTTTTTTTTTTTTCAGAGAAATAAGTTCAAAAGAGACCGAGAAGCAGGAGATTGAAGACGATGAACTAACTAAGCCGACTGCAGAGATGCAAAAGATGAGAGGGAGATGCGACGACGAGCGCAAGAGAGAGAGAGAGAAAGAAGAAGAGACGAGAGAAAGAAAGATAGGACGAGCAAATTTGAGAAAGGAGAGCCGAAAGGATAAGAAAGAAGAGAGAGAGAGTAGAGAACTGGAGCGTGAGAGACGAACCAGGAATTTCAATTCTCTATACGATACAAGAATGCAGACCGGAGAGAGCGAGAGAGGAAAGAGAGAGTTAACACCCTCACGCACACACGCAACAGACAGCCTCACAGCCCCTCAAACATTCATCCTGCGCTCCCCCAAAAGCAGACAATCTGTAGCGTGAGTGATGATATATAATAACTTGGCCTTACTCTCTCCACATAGACGCGAAGTTGCCTCAGATGCCTTCCTTGTTTTCATCTGTGGCCGACGTCAGGTGCGGAAGACACACGCTCATGGCCACGAATATGCACCTGTATGCGTGTCGAGCTTTCATGAGTTTGCGCCATGGCAAGAGAGAGGCGAGAAGAAAGGCTGTAGCGGAAGGCGAGCTGAGCGCAGAGAGAGAAAGCGGGAGGGAGGGCCGAGAGAGAGAGAGAGGAGAAAAGGGAAGGGGATTGGTGCATTGACTGAGAAGAGAGAGAAAGGAGCGCCGAGGCCGGCGAGAGAGAGAGCAGAAAGGTCAGAGCGGAGGCGAGAAGATGAGAAGAAGAAAGGCGGAGGAAGGCCCGAGAGAGAGGAGAGAAGGGAAGGGAGGCCCAGAGAGAGAGGAGAGAAAGCGTGACGGGAGGCGCCAGACGAGAGTAGAGTATAATTGGGAGCGGAGGCGAGAAAGAGAGAGCCAGAAAGGAAAGGCAGCGGGCTGAGAGAGAAGAGTAGAGAAAGTGGCAGGGAGGGGCGAGAGCAGAGAGAGCAAAGCCGTGAAGCCGGATGGGCGAATGAGAGAGAGAGAGAAAAGGGAGGCGGAGGCGAGAGAGAGAGAGAAAGGGAGGGGAGCGGCCGAGAGAGAGAGCAGAGAACGGGAGGGAGGACGCCGCAGATTGAGAGAGAGAAAGGTTGAGGGAGGGCTAATGAAGAGAGAGAGAAAGCCGAACGTTAGGAAGGGCGAAGATGGAGAGAGAGTAAAGGAGGAGGGCAGAGAGAGAGAGAGAATAGGGAGCGGGGGGCGAGAACGAGCGATGAGAGCAGACTATACAGCAGGAGCGGAGGGGGAGATGAGGAGAGGAGCAATAGCGCGCAGGGCCGAAGAGAGAGAGCAGAAGGTTTTTACGGCACTGGGCGAGGACGAGAGAGCAGAACGCCACGAGAGGGTAGGGCGAGAAGATGAAGAGAGAGAAGGGAGCGAGAGGGCCGTAGCAGGGAGAAGAGAGACAAAGGGAGACAAGGGCGATCTTGAGAGAGAGAGAAGGCACGAGGATGGGACCGAGAGAGCCAGGAGAAAGGGAGGGCCAGGAGACGAAGAGAGAGAGAGAAAGGCGAGGTGAGGCGCGGAGAGAGAGCAGAGAAAGGGCAGGGCAGGAGCCGTGTGTGAGGGACGAGAGAGAGAAAGGGGGGAGGGCGAGAAGAGAGAATGAGAAAGCGGCAAAAAAGCGAGGGCGAAGAAGAGAGAGAGGAAAGGGACGCAAGCCGAAGGAGCGACATTTGCAGAGAGAGAGACAAGGGATGGCGAGGGCGAGAGGATTTTAGAGAGAAAGCGGAGGCGAAGATAGAGAGAGACTCGCGAGGGCGGAATGGGAGAGCAAGCGATGGGCGAGGGATAGGAGAGCAGAGTATAGATAGATAGATAGATAGATAGCGAAGAAACACAAATGATAGATAGAGAGATTAAGCTAGGATAGATAGATAATAGCATAGAGATGAAAGACGACCGAGAGCAGGAGGTGCGGAGGAAAGGAAGAAGAGGCAGAGTGAAGGGAGAGAAGTGAGGAGAGAGCAGAGGAGAGCAGGAATAAGAGAGACAGAGAGGACGGATGAGAGAGAGAGGGGAAGGAGGAGAGTAACTGAGACGATGCAAAGGGAGGAAGGAAGGAAGAGAAGAGAGAGGAGGAAGCATAGTGTAAAGAGAGCGGGGATGGGGGTGATTCGGCGTGTCAAACTTAGCCCCACTATACATAGCCATTTGCACTGTTGATAGACATAAACGCTAGAACAGGCAGAAGAATGATCTGCGCCGTACGATTAGACAGATAGATGAGATAATAGTAAATAAGCTAATCTAAGCCCACTTAAACAATATGAACAATAGGAACCGTATCTTTTCATGTAGTTTTAATCATTCGGGCCATAATATCTATAGTTAATATCTAACTATATATATATCATATGATTATATATAATCTCATATAAATATATAGTATTATCACCTTCAATAATTATATATAATATAATTATATAGATAATGCTGGGAGACTGGCTTGTGTGGGGATGTGCCTATAGCTTCATAATATATTAATATATTATATATATAATATATATATATAATTAAACTATATATAAAGATATATATAGTTATATATAATACCCTATTCTATCTCCTCTTTATCGATTTCCCTTTAACGGTATCTCTGCCGTCTATTCTTACACTTCTGTGATCTAATGCATGAAGTGATTTTTTTTCTCTCTAGGCAGACAAGTTACATTCATTTTTTATTTTATTAGCAGAGAACGGCTTTGTTTGATTGTATTTTATTATTCCCTTTGCCATCACACCCACACACCCACCACCACACACACACACACATGCGCCCACACACACACACACACACACCACACACACACACACAGCACCACGAACATACACACACAACACACACACACACACACAAATACACACACACACACACCACACACAACATACAGCTACACACACATATATATATATATATATAGTCTATATTTATCATTATATCACTCTCCATAATTATAATTATATCATATTATACTTTTAGACATAGTATACAGATAAACACAGTATTCTCTTACTTCAGAAAGACAGTGTAAACTCGAGTCCAACAGCTGCAACAAGCTTCTATATAAGAATCCCCACCCCTCCGCCCCCCCCCCCCACTACCTTTTGCTACTGTACGTAATAATTCTTGGCCACAAAAGACTGTTCACACTGGTTACCATGCATACCTATACCGCCCCTTCCCAGCATACTACCCGAAGGACTTTTATCGTGTTTTTTTTAAATATGGTAAGGTTATAAAGACATTTATACTTTTTTTTTCATTTTACGTTTGTAACGATGGTCCCCCTCAACGATATCCTATTTACTGCCATGTCTAAGAATATATATATTACTAATACTACTTATATTATATATATATAAGTATATAATAGATATAATATATTCTCATATATTATAGCTATATATCACACACAGTATCTATTATTTATATTATATATAGATATATATATATATATATATTATCTATACGTGTATTATATGATTAATTATATTTATAATATACTATATATATAATATAAATAATAACTATATATAAATAGTATGTATTATCATATATATATAACTATTCAATATATTGAATATCATCAGGAGGTATTATGCCTTAGTATAATACTATAATACATATATTTAGAGATATAGTATAATATATATAACTAGTCACTATAGATATAATAATACTTATAGTATATATTATAATATATATATAATATATAATAGTATATATTATTTATTTAGTATATAATATATGTTATATATGAATATATAATAAATATATAGTATATAATGATATCAGTATATATTACTATATATAATATAATATATAGTATAATATACGAAATACTATATATATTATATCATATATATTCCGCACCATCCTCCCTCTCTAACAAGACACTGGATTCAGCATGTACCAGAGGGCTAAGCTATAATACAAATACACAAGCATAATCCAGTTTAATCTAAACAACGGCACATCAGTACCATAGCAAACATTTATAGTATGATATCTATATATAGAATATATACATATATATATATACATATATATATATATATCATATTATCAATATTATAATACTTATATATAATATTGATAATATACTATATATATATCTATATAAAATTATATAGCTTATACACCTACTAGCAGTATCGTATAATATATACACACACAATCTAATACATATATTAGTAAAACCCTTTAGAGTACTATTCGCACGAAGCACTATATACACGCGTAACTCATAAGAGAGCTTTCATAAGATGTCATACAATGAATTCTCATTCATGAGTATTACCTCAGTAAAGGACCCTAACCATTCGCAAAGTAGGATACCAATAAGACTCATATATACAATTAAAAGGCGTATATATAGAGGCGAGTATACTATATTGAGACCTGCCGTGTCCAAAGGTAAGCCTTCTCAAGACCAACGAGGAGCGCCGCAAAATACGTTTCTTAAATGTTACATGCTAGAAATAAACTTTCATCTATAAACAATAAAACATCGCATTATCGCCTAACGTTGAATGCACTCTTTTTTTATTCTGTTCTCGTGGTCAATATCATTGCGTGTATCATCATAGGTATAAGACTTTAACTAAACAACAACATTTAATAAACGCCTTTTCGAACAATCTGCGATGAACACCTTGACGCCTACAGCCGCCCTCATGTACAGTAAAGAGAGATTCCGAGGTACCATTCGCATAGTGCCACAAAGAGCCGTTCAGTGAGATACTATAAATACCATTCAGAATGCGACCATTCACAAAGCTACCAGAGCATATAGACAAGGTAGTATGAGGCGAAGTACTGACGGTTTGGCCCAAGCCACACTTGCTCCTTGACACTATATGAACCGAAGAGAGGGGAATGGGGCAGCAGGGTGAGGTAAGGATGAGCCAGACCTGGAGGGGAGGGAAGGTACAGAGATTTGGGGGATTTGAGGTTAGAGAAGTGCCGAGCTGGGAGATTGAGAGTAGGAAGAAGAAAGCGGAGAGGAAGAGGAGCGGTCAGAGAGTAACGAGCAGAGGAGAGGAGGGATAGGGTGGGCTGAGAGGCTAAGGGCCAGAACTTTCGGACGGTCATAGGAAGTAAGTAGAGGGATTAGGAAGAAGGATAGCCATGAGGGGAGGCCTGAGAGTTAGAGATAAAGAGGAAATGGCAAGGAAGCAAGGGCCCCGTACTGGGATAGAGATCGCGGGTATAAGGCAGAGAGAGTTAAGGAGAGGAAGGGAACGCGGCATGAAGACGGCATAGGCAGACGAGAAGGACGGGAAGAAGGCAAAGGAAAAGGAAGAAGGCGGAGAAGCAGCGCGATGAGACAGCATAGATGGATATCAGCCATACATAAAAACTAAAACTGGTAAATGTAATTCCGTGCTTACGCCTAATAGCATATTGCCCTAGATAAAATGATTATTTTAAATCATAAATCGGTGGTGGAATCTTAGAAGACAGGAAAAAATCATGAAAGATGGAAGATGTGTTATCAATGTGCCAGCAACCCCCCCCCCCACTTTACTTCCTCACTAAAGGATTGCAATGATGATGTAATCTTATTGCTGGTAGACTAAGATGCCGATAAGGCAGAGCGGTGACACCAGTGTGCCTTGAAATAACTGATAAATGCTGGGTAGTAAATATACGAGTAATAATGTTCCTCATAGAATGATGACGCCCCCTTTTTACAAAATGTGAGAATATCGAATGGTGATATTTATAAGAGCGATTGCCCGACAAAAGTAATGATTTTCAATAGCCCAGACAAAATGTAATAATGATAAATATCACGACGTGCGTAAGATTCAGATAAATTAAGTCGACATTACTCAAAATTATTTTGTGAGAATTCCGATCAAATATATTGGAAGTACAGAGTGCGATTTGTTAATCACATCACTTTTTTGTGCATATTTTCCCCTTTTTTGAGCCCCTACTATAGTCAATTTCTTTTTTATTTTTTTTTTTTCATATTCCCCCCCCCACATTTACATTTTTTTTTTTTTTTTTTTTATCTCCCCTCAATTCCCCCCTCCATCCTCCCCTTTACTAATTCAAAATGAGCCGCAATGCTGAGCCAATCCATCCGATCAGATGCAGATGAGTATGATCAACCTCGAATGAGACGCTTTTCAAGAAATATAACTCTTCCTATTCAAAGACCTGGGATTTGCCTGTGGAAGCTTCCAAAACGTCACTCCTATTCCCCTTGTATAATTAGACTGAAAAAAGGCGTACTCCTCTCTCCCTATTTACGCCCCTTGCTTAATACCTCTTATCGGCCTCCCTCCTTCACTCTTACTCTTTCCCTTTCTACGCTCTGTCTCACTTCCCAAGAGCTCCTTTTTTAATATTCAATTCTACTTCTAAACCATCACGCTAAGTCCTAGCGACATCTGCCCCACCATCCCACTCCTATAGTACCCTTCTTCCTGTATCCCTACCCCATACTTTACTAACACTTATCCCAATTTCCCTCCTTCTTCTATTCCCCTTTTTCCCTGAGGCCGCCTCTTACTCTCAGCTTCTCACCCAATCTCTATTTCTCTTCCCAATCTCCCTTTTCTCCTATAAGCCCCCCTTCCCTCTCCTTTCCCTCGCCCCCCTTAATTCTCTCGCCCTTTACCCTCCTTACCTCTATCCTCCTACCCCCCATCCCACAGTGCATAAATGGTAGGTCTATAATCTATTTAACTGCAGTGTACTTGCCCTAAAAAATGATAATAATAACAATAATAATGTTCAACAATATAGATTAATACTGCCATTCCTTTCGTAAGACAGGCCCCTACTTGACCTTCCAAATAGCGCATTAATGGCGTTTTAGAACTGTTAATTTTCTTGAGTTAAAAAAAGGGAAACATTTACTATAATTATGCACAACACACACACACACACACACACACACACACACACACACCACACACACACACACACACACACACACACACCCAAGCCCTAATAATATATATATAGTATATATCAAGTAACCATAATCATACTATAGTTATATAATACTATTATATATAGTATATAATTATATAGATATGTATGTGTGTGTGTGTGTGTGTTGTGTGTAGTAGTTGTGGATTGTAGTGATGTAGTGTGGTGTGCTGCTACTGTAAATGCATATATAGTGTGTATAGCAATATGTATTAGACTATAATAGCTAGTACATCAAGAGGATATCAGTATAGAAATATATATTTATATATAGATATAGCATATCAGATATATTATATTTATATATACATACTAAATTATATATATATACTATAGTTAGTACTTATATATAGTATCAATATATGATATATTATATTAATATACTATATATGTACTATATATATAATTACAGTATACATCACAAGCCCATGTATGGTACGCTATACGTATTATCGCTTATATATATCTTAATCTATGTAGCTATAACTATCATCATTCTAATCAATCTATCGTATAATATCTATAAATAGCTACTATCATAATATATGTGTGACTGTGTAGTGTGTGCGCCCTGTAGTGTGATGTGTGTGCTGTGTGCTAGTGTGTGAGTGATAGTGTGGTGGTGTGTGTAGCGGTTGTGATGCAAGTCGATGTATGTGCTGATTGTGGATGTGTGTGTGTGTATTATATATTATATGCCTATATATGTCATGTATAAGTAATTACACACCACACGACACACACCACACACACACACACACAGCAAGAAGGCCCCAGAGGTATAGAGCTACCGCTGACCCACACAAATGCTGCGACTTGGACATGCTCTGGCTTACCTATATACTTACCTTGAGGGCAGTTAATCGCCGCCGAGACCGCTCACGACTGAACAACATCATCAGCAATATCGTCCAAAATCAAACCACTTGATTGATAACTGGCTAGGATGGCAGACTCTATCCGCCTCTGTTTAGTTGAATAGAAAAACCCATGACCTGTTAGTACAATGAATTCCCTAGAGAAAGCTACACCCACGCCCTTTATAAGCCCACTACTCAGTATCACTATCACATAGCCACTTGTTATTGATCAAATGATCCTTTGTCGATAATTCCCTAAGTTCCCGCGCATCTCCCAGAGCGAATTGTGCCAAACACCGTATCAAACACCTGAGGACGATCGTAGGTTTCGCAGAGCCCCTCTGCGACTGAACGTCACGGCTCGTTCGCCCCCTCTACAATGGCAACTCGAAATTATAAGGATACAGCTTTAATAGGCATTTGCCAGGAGTGAATCCGATGCCCTCATGGTCTACTGGCACCGATGTCTTATTAGGGAGCCGTACTATGCATATGCCTTCGAAAATGAAACGAGCAAAGAACCTTACCTAGCGAAATGTTGCATTGACAATGTCCTGCCTCTTGCAATTTGCCTTCAGTAACCTCTCCTGAATCCCTATTCTCCCATTTCCGAGCAGGGATACGCGAATAAACGACACCCCTGGCAAGTACTAGATTGTCGGATGCTAACTGCTGGTATAGTTATGAACCTGGACCAAACAACTGCCTCGAAATACAACACGAATCTGAGATCGATTCGCGACCCCATCTGCTTGATTGAGGCCACATGGCCCCTTCGAGGTCACCTTTACTCGGCCGGTGTTCGGTAGCGTGTTTGAACCAAGAACAATCATTCAACCTCTCTAATTTTAGGTTCCCTTAACGTAATGTTCTCGTCCAATTTCAGCATTCTAATAACAAATCTATGTCTTTTATCCTTCATCAATCGTGACACATTCCTCTACCAATAACAAAGGGTATCCTTTTAGAGTGACAGGGGTGAACACGGACTCATATGGCTATTACCACTAACCATGCTTGTTTTTAAAGTGCTACGTATAAAGTATTAACGTCTTACGTCCCGCTGCATATTCCATTTTCACAGTATAAAATCAAAGTTTGTTATATGTCGTATATTTAGCCGATGGTGATTGAGGCCTTTCGATTTTCCAAGTCAGTTATAATATTACAATTTTCTAGACGAGTAAACCAACATTTAACAGTGTGTGATTACATATACTGCCTAAGCCCATAACACTATTTTACACTTCCCAATCTAATGGGGACACACACACAGAAACACACACACACACACATCATATAAATATGTTGTATATAGATATGTTTATTAATCTATACTATATGTAAAATTAATACACAATTGAAAAATACTTAAGTTTTATGAACACTTCGTGATTTAGAACCATCAGTTGATTTTTATTGTTGAAAAAAATATGATTAGACATTTACGTGAGTAAGAACAAGAATTAGTAAGTGTATTCTGCAACAAGTTAGTAGTGCATGATATCGAGTGTATAGACTCATCCATATGTATATCGACAGCTGAGCACGCTAAGAACAAATAATTTACTTTTTTAGTCATAGGTCGAATAAATAATTGGTAAACTATAGGATGCTGATGCGGAGAAGAGCAAAGGAAGAAGGACAGAGGAGAGAGAGAGAAAGCCTACAAACCGTTATAAGATATGGATTTCAAATAAAAAAAAGAATAATCAATGGGTTGAGGAAAATTCGTATGTCATTCACTAATGCCCTGCTATTAAGTAACTGCAGATCCGTAAGTCTACCATGTAACGCCAGGGCGATGACATATACATATTACGATATTTCTCCTCGGTTAATGCGCTTACTTGAGTTCATGTCAAGATCATTAAACCTCGAGCTATACTGCAAATAAGACATCAATCTATTTTATTCGCGTGCTTTTTAATATCTGCCCTCTCTTATTTCTTTTATTCTTTCTTTTCTCTGTCTTTACCTTCTTGTTTACTCATTTCCTCATCTTCTCCGTTCTCCTCTCTCACTCTATTTATTCTTTCCCCCCCCCCCCCAGCTTTATTTCCCTCCTGACACTTTTTCTGCAAGCCTACTACATAATGAATGTAAAAAACTGTAATGTTACTCCCACATACACCTGAATGAAAGTCAACCGAGCTGGTGAGTACAGTATGCCCTGAATCCAGTTTACAAAATTTAGATCCTTTACTCAAGTGTACATCAAACAGGTGACAGCCTAACCAAATATAAGAAAAATCTATACAAGCATTCATCAACTACAGGCGTCTTCTGTACCGTATTAAGTTTAATTCCCAAATCTATAGTACTATGCTACCAAAGATAGTAAGACACACCTGCCAGAAGCCATCATTGTGATTATAAGTAAATTTCGAGTTTTTTTTCACGCAAAGATCTGAGTCTATTTGGGCTAATAGAACAATCAGATTGACAGTCACCCACTAATAAGTTTAATACCACGGTAATTGTTGATACAAGACGCTATTGCTACAGAAAAGAGCAAAAAATAGACATCTACGGCCTATTTCCGCATACCATAGCGAATCGACCAATGATAGAGCCTAGACCTTTTTTTTGAATTAATATGACTTGTAACGTCAAATTATTCGCCCATTATAACGTTGCACAAATGCCCCATTTAAAATTAGTGCTTTTTTTTTGCCAAATTGTTAGCTTGTAATTACAATTTTGTAGTAAATTCTTACCATTTATGACATAGGAACTAATCATTAATTACTAACTCCAATCAATGACAATAGTCATAGGCGCGCTAAGCCATACGCTATTCGTATAATTGCAAGTTTTCGCGTTAATAATGGTTAACCCTGAATAATATACAGATTAGCATTATCATCATCAATACATTATATCTTGTGTGTGCTAAAAAAACAAGATACAGAACTAAGCCTTAAGCATAATCAATAGGAACTTAACTGAAGCGTGACAAAAAACGTCAATGATACTCAATGTTCTAGGATAACCTCTATCCTCGCCTGCTGATCGTAGCGAGAGCCTTACTATAGCCCGGTTTTAGCAACTTTTCACACCGTTTTGCCAGTTAACTAGTAAGTTAAAGACTCAGATAATGTGTACTTGTCATTTGCATACAAGATGTCAAATTATCAGAAGCTGTACTTTATATACCCAACTAAATACATTAGCATAAAAGGACGAATAATATTTTTCAACTGGAATAACGCTTGTTCTTTCTATGTCTGTAAACTCTAGAACTACTCTTTAGCGCATTTTCCTATTTCGCCTTTTTATGTTTCACTTTGAGTCATTATATCTGCGGGCTTTCACGATAACTATTCCACAACTATCAAGAATACGTACTGATGAATTACTTACACAGACAGTGACCAGAAGAAACTATGTAAGAAACTTGCTTCGCTTATTACAAAGACAATGACAATGAGTTGATGACATTACTAGTGTGCTTATCTTGCCAGTCTCTCATCGGGCCAGGATTTATGCCGCTTGTGAGCATTAAAAGTTAATAGCCGCGGTCAGCAGGGTGATTTAGAAAGTGCGATCATGGACGCTGCCAATTGACCCCCATTGTGGCCCCCATTAAACTTTGCATTACAGAGATTAACTTTTATAGCTGCGTACAGAAGACGCCTATAAATAGCTCTAAAGGCTATATATAAACGCGCCGATTTGTAAGTCTAGTATATAGATTCTGTGACTCCTACGTACATGTACGCCACGTCAAGTTCTAAAGTATAATATTACTAACCATGCTCGAAGCCATGAAATTCATGCTAAACAAGGTATTGAAATTATGCAGCTCAGTATTTATGGCACTTACGTAACTACCAATAAAAGTTACATAGCGCACCTTCCATCTTTTTTCCTGCCATTACTATATTAGATTACCTTGACGTGCATACTGAGAATCCCCCTCCGATACGAGAGAGCTATGACTCGCTGCCACATGACTGTCTAGGTTAAAGCCTATACATAGAATTGTAAAGGTGAGCAAATAGAAATCTGAAAACTCATCTGTTACACGATGATAGTATTCATATAAATGACTAAACGGTACACATAATATATACATTTTCTTTTAGTAAAATGCTATGGCTCCCATACGACACACTTAGTTACTATGCATTTGTTTACATTGTTTGCTCTACTTACTCTGTAATGATCTTTTTGTGCGAGTGACATATATGATTATGCTATATTCCATGTTCTCTTCTCCTTTTTCTTCTCCCAAAAAAGAAATATATATTATACATACTATACATACATACAATTATACGTTATATATATATACTATATATCTCATATATATACTAACTATATATATATAAGTATACTAATAATCCATATATTGACTATAGCCACTTTAACGCCCCGTATGCCCAGTCGTATTAGGGCCGCTAAATTAAATGTATTTTACCCTCCCCTGTATTTCACTAGCTTACTTACTTTTATACTTGCCTTCTCATCTATACTATATGGCTTCTTTTCCCTCACAGTAATCTTTATTTGTAATTCTATCTTTCCTTTCTGTCATAAATAGAAAAATTGACATACTCTAGTAAATGTAGTTATTCAGACTCTGTAACTCTATAAGCAAGTGCTAATACTCTTACTGCCAAACAAAAAAAAAATAATTTTAATAAGAATTAACCAACGTAATTATTAATCTATACTATTCTAATAAGAACTATACATGTATGTACATACCCTACTATTTCACAAGCAAACATAGATCGTTATATCCTATACACAGAAATCATGCGATCAAAGACACCTGTTATTGTTGCAAGATGCCGACTATAAATAAAGCCACGTACGCCGAGTATTTATCTAAATTCAAGCAAGAATGATCCTTGCCAGTAATGCACCAAAGGTCGGGGGGTTCTCAGCGTACTAATTTAGCTACGTAGACTCCGTTACAGGAAGTGACGCCACGAGCCACCGCTTACCCTGCGCAACGTCAGGGATGAATGAAAAGTCGTCGCCCGTCGAAGTCAGGAGTCCATATGTTTATGAATGAATTGCTCACTGTAATATTCTTTTCTATCTCTCTCTTCACTCTCTTTAATGATCCTACTGTCCCGTCTGTGAGTCTCATTGTCCCTGATCTGGCGGGCCCTCTCGAGTGCTTCTTCTCTTACTTCTCCTTCCGACGATATCAATGGCTCGCTTTCCTCCCGCTCGCTTTCCTGTCTGACCCCCTTTACCCCTCTCTACTCTAACTCACCGCTACACAAAACGACTAAACATTTATTATGGTAAGTAGGAATACACTGCTATGCCATATATTTCATCGGCAGTTACCATCGTATTCGTGTCTATATGCATACAATAGCCATAGCTAATATTCATTCATCAACTGTATACACAGTTACCTTGTATAGAGTTTATTTGTCATGTATCGTGACACGTGAGCCATCGCGTGTATAGGAGTGCGCCATGTTTCCGTTATGAACTTTGCTGCTGTCTATGTAAACTGCCGTGTTGGTAGCTAACGATATCTAAACCAACTTGCCTTCAGATAACTATTATACTTGGTAATTATATATCACTCGCAATGGCCAATTTATAGCGAATCTGCTATAGCCAGCGTCCAAACTATTTATTAGCAAGCCCAGGTGACACAAATCCAGTTTTAAAAAAATCAGTGCTTTTAATAGTGTTATATCTGTTTTTGCGTGTAGTGAGTTACCCTGACCTCCGGATCGGACATAACTTGCGTAAACTATGAGACCTCCATGCTGCGTGACGTGGAGGGCAGCGCACAGAAAAGTGCTTTCCTCTCCCTCAGTCGGTAATACTTTGCTTTCTAATCCTTGACCTTACGTTTATACATTTCCTCATTCCTCTAAATCTCTTTACTATCCCTCTTCTCTCTCTAACTCGTCAACTCTCTAAGCTCACTCTCTCATCTCTACTCGTCTTCTCTCTCTCTCCTCTCTCTCTACTCCTCTCTCTTCTCTACTTCCCTCGTACTCCTCTCCCTTCTCTTCTCTCTACTCTCTTTTCTTATAACTTTCTCTCTCTCTCTCTCTTCATCTCTCTCTCTACTGTCTCTCTCATCTCTCTCTCTCTCTCTCCTTCTCTCTCCTCTCCCACATATTATATATATATATTACTATATTATATATCATGCTGGTGTGTGTGCCATGATGCTGTGT
Source organism: Penaeus monodon (assembly GCF_015228065.2). NCBI lineage: Eukaryota > Metazoa > Arthropoda > Malacostraca > Decapoda > Penaeidae > Penaeus > Penaeus monodon. The sequence goes on along the minus strand of NW_023664092.1, from coordinate 16,338 downwards.
GTTGGCTGCTGTGCTGCATCGTGTGTCGTGTGATGTGTGTAGTCGTGTCGTCAAGATGAACTATAAGGAGATGCTGAATATAAGTCATGTTTGTGCAGCCAATGCCACAGAAGAAGAAGTATCCCTGCTGGTCAAACACTATACCTGATATAGAGCCTCAATTTCTATATTTCTATTAGCCATAAATTCTTTATTGACTCAATCATTGTCTCATGTTTTGGCCGCTGCCTACTCCTGCAACCTGTGTTCAAGCCCGGTGTTCACTTTGCCTTAATAGCCATAGCACGCCCAAATGCATGCATTAGCCGACATACACATAACATCGAGATCATGCAATGACGTCCATTCATCGCCAATCCATCATTATCATGGCCATCTTCCTACCTACCAATCAGTGCGACATGCCATCTGATCGCCATGGCCCAGAGGTGTTCTAGGAAATCGTCCATGCGTAGGAAGTCATGACCGTAGTTTTGACCCCAGTCAAGGGGAACAGATGGCCTGCTGCGAATAAGATGAGAAAGACGTAATGCCGATTTAGTCTTCATCAGGCAGGAAGAAAGCGAATATTTATCATACTTTTTACCTCCTCTTTGCTCTCTCTGTTCACTACTACTCTCTGTCTATCCCCCACACCCCTTCTCCTCTCTCTCTATTCTCATACTCTATCTTGTCTACTTTTTGCTGAAAAGCTATCATACTATATTATATATATTCTAATATCATATATATTAATATACATACTTAATTATAGATACTATACTAAACAATATAGTATATAAATTTATAAATATATATATATATAGGCGAGAATGTAGATCCGATGAGAAAGAGAGAGAGAGAGATGAGTGAGTAAAGGATCGACGAGAGAGAGAAGCAGCCCTGAGAGAGAGAGAGAGAAGAGAGAGTGGAGGAGACGAGAGAGTTAATGAGAAGAGATGATCTGCGCCGAATGAGAGAGCAGAACGAGAGAGAGAGCATGAGAAGGAAACAAAAGACTGATATAGAGAGAAATAAGAAATATATAAAATATCCAAGTTCAAACTGCCAAAAGCACTCATTAGACACCCTGCAAAACTTCCTACGTTTTAACTTTGAAATATTATGTATACATAGTCAAGCAAAATATAAGAACGGGTAACTGATGATAACACTACTGTCAGCTCCATACGAAACCACTAGTTATGAGAGGTAGAGACCTGACCCCTTACCTCCTCCCTTTTGAACACAGTGCGCCTCGTTTAACACAAATAGATAATGCAAACTTATCCATCACACACACAAGCACACATATATAAAAGTACAGTGTGTGTAGTATGTCCATTGTATAAATGAAATTCAGCCACTAATTCCGTGCTAGCATACAATTGCCAAGAAAACCCACAATACAAACACCTACATTTATGAAAGTGCAGACTCAGTTTCACAAATCCATCTGAATTCGATCTACAGGTACTTGAAGAGCGAAAAGAAGACGAAGGAATTGGGTGATATAAAAGAGAAAGAGAGCGAGAGGCCCAACGCTTGTTGGAACACGGGGCAGAGTGAGAGGACAGACGAACGGAAGCAAGAGTGCAAGAGCGTACACATCACGTCGGAGGATACGGGCGGCGACCTCCCGCGGGTGGCCGGCATACCGGTAGAGAGCGCGAGGATTATGGGAAGCAAGGAGACTATCTAGCAGCTTCTCACAGCCGCCTATGTCAAGTTGTAAATCTAGGCAGCCAGCCTTTGATAAGGGAAGATTTCCACAGTCTGCACGGCGATCTCGTGACCGACATCAGCGTGAAGGAAAGACAATCGCGCTACTGACCAGTCCATCTGCAGGCCAGTGTCTACTGATGGCCAAAATAGGGCAGTTATTGTTGTCCACGTCACCCTAGATACAGTAGTACTTATGTTGAGAAGGACGCTTGGTAAGACTGCGGCGCCTGTTTCACAACGAAAAGCTGTTTATACAGAGCGCACAAAGCGCAACAGCCATAGCGTATATGCCCACACTTCGAGCGAGCGGAAGACGAAGGGCAACAGATAGGACCAGTCGGTAGCGACGGAGAGTGTCACCTGCGACGAGAGTATACAGCCTGCAGTGAGCTGTAGGGGTGAGGAGCGGCGACGGACGAGAGACATAGATACCCGTTCCTCCTCATGTCGGTAGGGTCAGGGCTGAGACGACGCAGGCAGGTGAAGGAGTCTCGATTAGGCCAGGAGAGTCGTCTCGGGCTAGAAGTACGACGTGCCCTAGCATAACGGGCGCCCGTACGAGAATATGACAGGGTCATGCATAAATTGTGGTGCTTTACTCTCTCCATGTATGTATACACACCACACACACACACACACACGCAGGTGTAATACTATAAGAATATCTTAAATAGTAATATAAGCATATATAATTATATATATAGATAATATATACTATATATATCATCAGATTATCATATATATATGTATGAGACGATACATATACAATATTTAACAAACACACACAACACACACACAACACACTACAAACACACACACACACACACAACACTAATAGATATATAGGCTCAATATTTATCTATAATAATATACATACTATATATATAATATATAAGCTGTGATGTCGTAGTGATGGTGAGTGTGTGTGTGTGTAGCGCATTAATAGATAGATATCATATGTAAATAGATACATACATTAGATATATATAACTAATAAAATTATCATATATCATAAATATATAATATATATATATAATATATATATATATAATATATAATGCCTACATATGTATAACATGAGGGTCGTTCACCCATTGACGATTTACAGTATATCAACATCTAGAAATCGATGCTATATGATCATACTATATTATAATATATATGCTCATAATATTAATAATCGTAACCTCACCTAATTATAATCACCTATATACTATATATCGTATATATGACCTATTATACATATATATACATAACATATTTAAATTCATCACATATATAGTATATATTCATAGTGTACATATATATATATTAACACACACACACACACACACACACACACACATAATATATAGAATTCATTATATATATAATCATAAATATATATCCATGTATATTATATATATTAAAAAAATTATAATATATATATATATATATATATGCCACTACACATGCATATACACAGTAGTGCGATGCAATAATATCATAATTCTTCATCAAGCCGGGGCCTAACGCCGACGGAGGGTTAGCGCATGGCCGCATACTTCGCTTCCAACTAAGGAGGGTCCCTCATGGCAATGTCTCCAGGCAGGCCCTCGCCCATCTTAATTCCCTCGCAGCATGGTCTCGTCCGTCCGAGTGCCCAAGCCATGATACTACTGCGGTCCTACACAAAGGATCTCCTACCACAGGGTTGATCTCGAATAGGCCAGGCAACTCGATGGGCAGCGGTATATCACAGTTAAACTAGCTAGCGTGCCCATATAGCTGAGCAGTGGCGATTCCCGGAGTATGCAAGTAACAGGTCCATGCGCCACAGTAACTCCAGGCGCACTCAGAACGATAGCAACATCATCCTTGCAAAGTCAAGGTCATGGAGACTTGATTATGCCACAGTGTTGCCTCAACACTGAATTTGGCTAGTAGCCTCCCGCCCCAATCATCTCAGTCCATAAATGGTTGTTGGAAAGTGTTTAGGTAGCAAGCCGACACAGCCCTTGCTACACCCCTAGAATTAACAGGGAAGAAAAATTTTGACAGACCCCCACCACACTTATACGGCCACTTTCAGTAGCAGTAAATAAAGTCTTGCTATTAGGCTAATAATCATGTGTCAGAAATTAGAAATTCCCCCTAGAGTAACTGTCCAAGTGAAACACCTTAAGAGTGAGCCAACTGGTATGCGCGATGGGGAATTCTTGATAAGCAACGGCGACCCCGTAAGGGTTCCCTTTTTAAAGCCCACAACACACCTATAGCGTCAGGGCCACAGAGCTCGGCAATCAGGATAAACTCTACAGTTCTGCGAGGATCCTCCCATCATGCCTTACAAAAGTAATAGATGTGGTTCGATCTCCTTGCGCCATGCCGCCATGGCCTACCCGTATCGCCCCTATACATGTCCAAGCGATTGCCGCCTGCGCTATGGAGCTGCTAGAGCTACCAGGAAGCCAGAGATCCTCATTTCTCCTGGGACCTAAACAAAGTCCGGAGAAGCCGAGGATAATTCTATTCGCATGAGCGATCAGTTCCGCGGCCATGGGGGCCGTACAGACGTCTCAATAGCCAGCCCTCGAGTACAGCATGCACGCGATTACCGCATTGAATGCGCCTCAGAGCCAATGCGAATATACCGCGAGCGCGCCAATTCGTCTGCAACAGATGCGAGTTGGTGCAACATCAGAATGCCTCTTAACACATTACAACTTATGACAAACATCAAGAAGGAGCATAGTAACCGAAAGAACTATGAGCACTAAAGGCCATGCCCCGATTCAATACTCAGCTGCATAAATACACTCATCAACCAGTGTCATACTCTTTTTAAACTTACCTAAGCGGCCTCGCAAGTCGCGCTGAAGATGCTGTATGGATACTCCCCTTGCTATCGAAGGGCAGGTGACCATCTTTGCCTGCTGAGCCCCGACCACTAGTAGGTGAACCCACCCATACTAGATCCATGCCGTCACTGATATGTCTTACTCACCCTCAGAGCGGCAAGCCGGTAAGCTACTCATCTATTGCCTGCAGAGGACCAGATAGTTCAAGCTGCCCTACCTAGAAAACTCGCCCGGAGTTAAGCCTCAGCAGTCACTAAATGCCTGCATGCCACCATCTATCGCTCCCGCCGCATGCTGTTTACTCCAAAATAAACGGTGAGTCGAGCCCATGTCGCTTAGTGTGAGGCCCTCCCGTCCGACTGTGGCGAGTTACCACAAGACTATTGCCAACACCAAAATCTTCATGACCGTGGGTCATAGGCGCCTGCGGGTTGCAGGCCTGTGGACAAGTAAATCTTGCCCCCGTTACCCATACATTAAGGAGCGACAGACCACCCCTACTCCCAGATGCAGTTCAGCCGCCCGTCTGAGTCATACTGGGGCAAGTAGGGGGAGGAGGGGCCTGACAACGCCGCCTACCCCGACGAGTACCCGCCCAATCTACCCCCGGGTAGGCTAAGAGGGCCAATGAGTATGCGTACAGAGAGCTCAGGCGCCGGTAAGATCCACTCGCCGAGTGTTAGCCACATAGATCTCGCTCACCCCTATAGGGCCTCTGCCAGCCTCACTGAAATTCCCCGCAGTCTAAGCCTGGAACCGGCACTAATTGGTGCCCCAAGTCTATCCCATGGGTGAAGCCCACGAGGAGGCACAGCAGAAACGGCAGAAGTACTCGGATTGACGGACGAGGCTCTGGTGAACTGGCAGGGGAGGCTTATGCAGAGTGCTTCCTATATTACGGACTAGAGCCATTAGTCAGTGAGAGTGGCGCCAGCTGCAAGCGAGAAGCGCATGCAAGGACCCCTTAATACTATCCTAGACTTACCCACCATCCGCATGTCATCATCACCTTGCGCCAAAAGCAACCCCCCACATACAATGCCAATATCACATGCAATATGTATATGATACATCGTTATGCATTAGCACCCATCATGCATATATATCAGATACCTATATATATATATAATAGCTATATATAGAGTAATATATATATCGTCATATATATAGATAGCATATAAATATATATCACGTATATATATCTGTATATCTATAATATTAAGATATAATATATCATATAATTATATATACTATTTATATATATATATATAATATATATATATAGATATAGATATAGATATATATGTATATATCATACACACATCAAATATATGAACACCACATGAAACACCACACACACACACACACACCACACACACACACACACACACACAACACACACACACACGACCACGCACTAGCTGACGCCCCGCCCGGCGCACCACACACACCACACACACGCCTAACAACGACACGCACAGAGCGCACACCCCCACACAACACACGCACAACACACACACACACGCACACACACACACCTCGCACACCCCCTACAACTACATACGACACACCACACACACACACACACACTACGTAGTAGATATCATATAATATATAAAAATGTGAGGTAGTGTGAGTACGGTGAGTTGGTAGAGTGTGAGTGTGAAGTGTGAGTTGATGAGAGTAGAGTGCTGAGTGTGAGGATGTGCATGGTAGTGTGTAGTGTGGTGTGTGGCTGTGACTGACGATGCCTGTAACTATATTGATGGTGTGATGCCGTGATCGCTACGTAATAACATATAATACTATATATATAACTAGTAATATATGATTATATATAACTCTATTATTATAATATATACATACATATATCTACTAGTATAGTATAATATATATATATATATACCATAATGACCTATAGTAAGATAGTATACATATTTATATATTATATATAATATATTATATATTATACTATATTAATATATATTATATATATACTATATATAGTATAATATATCATATAATATATATCATATTATTCGCTTTATCCAACGACGAAAGCGTATTGTCCGTTTTGCCACAAAACCAACAGAAATATAAGTAATTAGTTCATTCACTAGATTTTATAAATGTTTAGAAACATCATATAGCTTATATGATGAAATCCACCAAACATACACACACACACACACACATATATATATAATATATATAACATACGTATCATAATGTCGATGCTGTGTTGTGTGCGTGTTACTTATGTATAAGATTTCCTTTATTATTTGTATATATGCCTATATATCCAACTACAAATATACATATATAAATCATTTGTTATATTTTAAATATATTACATAATATAATATTATATTTATTTATTATTATAATAGTTATATATTAGTATTAATTTCTCAGTCATATAGTTATATTTCTACTAGCACATTCTATAAATATATAATATTACTATATATACATTTGAAGTTACTCGAGGCATCATAGAGCCCCTCATAGAATACCGCACAGAGGCATATATGTTATATAGAAAATATTATAATGCATCAACATATTATGCTTTGCCTACTTATATTTTATTCACTACAAATAGTAATAAATATATATCATATATATTAATATATACTATAATGCAACTTATTCATATCATAACTAATTATTATTTTTTTTACCTAAATGATATAGTCATACTATATATACTATACTTATTATTGCCAATACTATAACTATAGTATATATTATATATGATGTTGAGGAATGTGTAGTAGTGATGCAGGCATGTGTGTGTGTGTGTACGCGGATTGTGTCGTGTGTATGGCACCGGATATGGGGGTATGATGTTACTAATTATCAGCTAATATAAATATATATAGAGATATATATATATAAATATATGAGGTGATGATATAATATAAAAAGTACACTATATATATACTATGACGTAAATAGCTATTATAAAGTATATATATATATATAGAATATTATATATATTATATATAAATAATATACATACACACAAATACGATACTATCTATCTATCTATTTATGTATACATATCTATCAATCATATCTACATCATTATAAACAGGTATCTAGCACTCCTATAAGAATCGTATCTTGACAATCTATATATATAGAGTATTATATATAGTAATAGAATATATTATCTTTATATATATATAAATAAAGTCCAACCTAAACATATAAGACTGAACATTTTACTTCTTGTACTTACGTCATAGTATATAGGCATGTTACTTTATATATCTACCTATACGTCTATATATCTATATTATATATAATTATGTATATAAGTATATATAGTAATTATATATATATATATTACTATAATAACTATAAATACACACAACATACACCACACGCGATAATAAGTATAATAATATACTTATATATTAATATAATTTATATCTATATCCTATATACGTAGTACTATCATCATATATATATATTCAGATAGAGATATATCACATATGTAGGTATAGATATAATGGAATATATGTATATTATAATTAAATATTATACTATATCTATAATATATATATATATATTATTATCATTAACTCATAATATCCATATCATAATACTATATATATATGTGTGTAGTGAATGTCGTGTGTGTGTGGTCGTGTGCTGTTAGTGTGTGTTGTTGATACATTTTTAATAACCCGTCAATTATATAAGTGTATATATAATATATTATATAATATATATATATAATATTCTATATAATGATCCCTATATATATTCAACATATTATATTATATAGAGTATCAATATACAATATATAATTAGACTGTATTATAGACTAGTATATATACTATATAATAATATAAATATACTATAGTATATATATAGTATGTAGTGCCCTACAAATCAATGCATACGCACACATTACACACACACAAACACAAACAAACACTACACACACACAAACACATACACATACATAAACACACACACACACACACACACACATTATTAATTATAATATTATAGTACGTATATATTATATATATATATATAGTATATATTAGTAATATATATAGTATATGTATATTATATATGAATCCGTGCCAGTGCAAAGAGGTACTATATGTAGACACTATTATAATACTTATCTAATCAAAGCATTCGCCGACATCGATCTACTTTCCACTATCATGTGCTAATTTCTTGTTAAGTGTAATGCTATGTACATGACTTATTATTTGTTCATCTTTGCATGTGTACTAGAATTTATGTGTAATTTCAAAGAAAGATATATATTTGTGCTACAAATGTAAAGTTTCAATTTACCCCATCAAGCAGTTTGCAACTTTAGTGTATTATGCCCGTAGTATGACCCGTGAGCGTTCTCTTGTCAAATTTAGCCGTATGTCTTGCGCAAGATATATCTTAATTTCATTATTCCTTAAAACTAACAGTAAACACCCATCCTAGCACAATTTCATAAACCGCTCATATAAAATTCCTCGCCCCAGCCCACATCTCAGTTTCGCATGCTTCGCTATCAGTACAATCGAAGGTATAAAGAAGCCAGGAGAGCGAAAAAGACAAGACATGCTGAGAGAGGAGAGAGTGAGATGAGGAAGAGAAAACGGGAAGATGCATCAGGGCGCAGTGAAATAGCTAAACAAAGCGAAACGCGACGAGACGCCGGCGCTAGAAAGAAGTGAGGATTTGAGAGGTTGTAGGAGAAATGGTTATAGCAAGGTAACATAAGCGGAGTCAGAGCAGGAAATAAGTGAGGGCGAAGGCAGAAGAAGATGAGAAGAGAATGGAAAAGGCGAGACAATAAAGAGATCACAAAGAAGTTTGAAAAAAAGTTGAAGGAAAGAAGAGTAGATCCACGTAAATAATTGTTTTCGTTTCAGCAAACCGCATAGCAGCCTCGACTCGCCGGTCCGACACTACCACACACATGGCCACTGACACAGCACGTGCTACTATCACAGTCACCAGCACGCCTACAACCTATTCCCAATTAGCCAAGGCTATTGAGAGAGACAGAGTCAGTTGGCTGAACAGGAGGATAAAGTGATATCGAGAGGAGCCATAGAATACAAGACTGTGAGGAAGGAAAAAAGTACCATAGAGCGGCAAAGCGCGGAGGGACATAAAAAGAGAGAAATAGGATGAAAGAGGAGATAGGCAGGGCACAAACAACTTTGTCTACATATGTACACATAATGGTACGCACAGTAGAAGCGTTAACAGGAGATGTTACATGCATCTTTTATTGTTAACTTTAATTTTTATCAACTGTCATAATAAATTATTTAACATATCTGTATTATCATTTATGACTGATATTTATATTATAGTCTGTTGTTGTGTCATACTAATATGTATCATTTATTATGACTGTATTATCATTTCTTTTATTATTATCTATATTTAATAAGTATTATGTATCACTAATTGCTTATAATTTAATTATCATTAATTAGTTATCATTTCTAATCATTTATTATTATCATTATCATTTCATTGATTGATCGTTACTTATGTATTATATATAAATATTTTTTATCATTATGTTACATTATATTACCATCATTATTATCATTATGGTTATTCATTCACCAATCATATTATTGTGGATCTCATTATTAGTTATTATTGATATACCATCATACTATTTATCACTATGGTTATATATTATATTATTATCATTATTATTTATATCTTTTTTTTTTTTTTTTTTTTTTTTGGTCACTAAACGAATACATACGCCTACCTACTACTATTGCTTCTTAACACCATACAGTTAACCTAGTCACTAACTAGCTGCTATTCACATAATAGCTATTGTTGTTAAATTATCATTCCTCATATATAATCATAATTAGAATTATGCACATCACTATCATTAATCGTAAACACCATCACCTCCATCATCTACCTCAGCCAACAATAGACATCACCAACTTCATTATCAAGTATCCCCAATTATCTCGTATTATCTTTGCATTTGCTCAGCAAAGCGAATAGGATGCATACGAAATTATAGCCCTCTGCATGGATTTCAGCAGTCCAATAGTTCATTGCAACCGCGTGATGGTGTGCCCGATAAATGCCATCAGTATAATCCTGATTCATTTCGTGTCTTAACTTTGCGCTAGTAATTAGTGAGTCAGACATGCCCATAACATATGCACTCACAAGCGCCGGTAACATGCCAGCCACATATATGTATGGGCTAATATAATGAGTATGTAAGATTCAAGAATAAAGTATAACTTCTTGAGCCATATGTTAATTATTGTTGTTGTGCACTTTAGAAACCGCCTAGTAGCTTATAAAATTCGATACATTTACCATTATTGTAATTTATTGTAGCAGATATTCTATGCACTATATCATTATTCATTGACTATCGCTAGTATATACACAGAATCAATCAACACATGAAGTCTAGGACGATAAACACAGATCTTGTAAAATTAATCAGACATTATATATTATCTAGTATTAATGAGACTATCAGCATAGTTATAATATATAATTTTTATATAATACAGTTATATATATATATATATATGAATACATATATTATTATAACTATATATATATGATATATATAATAACACTATATACTTGTAACTAATATATAACTATATCATATCATATAGTATACTATACAGATATATAGATAATATATATATATAATATATATATTATATAAACATGAAATTGTGAAAATAAATGGAATAAACGATAGTACAAACAATGTTTTTGTTGTGGTATAGTATGATAAG
>NW_023664091.1:0-14194 GCF_015228065.2 Penaeus monodon | reverse complement strand
ATGTCTGCCTGTTGCTTCTTGTCTGTGTTTTCTCTCTTTCTTCTGTGTCTTGTCTCGTTTCTCTTCTTTTTGTCTGTGTCTTTGTCGTCTCTGCTTCTCTTTTTCTTTCTGTTGTGTCTTGTCTGTCTTTTATTTGTCTCTCGTCTCCTCTCTCTCTTTCTCTGTGTCTTTTTTTCTCTCTTTTCTCTTCATTCTCCTCTCTCTTCTCTCTCTCTCTCTCTCTCTCTCCTCCTCTTCTCTCTCTCTCTCTCTCTCCTCTCTCTCTCTGTGTCTTTGTCTGTCTGTGTGCGTCTCCCCTCTTTCTCTCTGTCTCTGTCTCTTATCATTTATACGAATAATGAAGCAAAAACGTGTCGTGCGTGTCTTGGCGCTGTATCCACCGTTCGTATGCCCCCATTCCCAACCCTGAGTCAACCGCGCCAAATCATTCGACCAGAAGTTCCTCTGCATGATGGATCAGGTAAGTAATAACAAGCCGCAGTTTAATAAGTAGTTACTATGTAGGTATGAATATATTTGTTTGATGTGTTTACAGTAGTGTATGTGAGACAAGGAGTGTGTTGTAGGGGGTCCTTGTCCACTCTCCTCTCCTCTCCTCTCCTCTCCTCTCCTCTCCTCCTCCTCTCCTCTCTCCCTCTCCTTCCCTCTTCTTCCTTCCTCCTCCCTTCTCTTCCCTCCTCTTCTATCCTCTTCCCTCCTCTCCTCTTCTATCCTCTCCTGTTCCCTTTCCTCCTCCTCCCTTGAGCATAATATTTATGCTTTGATTTTTAATTTATTTATTGTTATTTGTAAGATATTTATTGATAGACTATTAAAGTTTTAAACACTATAATATTTCTATTGAACTAATACCGTTAATGAACTTAGCTGTTGACGCGGCAGATAATTTAAAATAATCTATCAATTAATCAATCCTTCTCCCTTCTCTTCCCTCATCTTTCCTCCTCTTCCTTCCTCTTCCCTTATCTTCCCTCCTCCTCCTCCCCCCTCTTCTCTTCTTTCTCTCCTCTTCCCTCCTCTTCCCTCCTCCTCCCTTCTCTTCTCTTCCTTTCTCTCCTCTTCCCTTCCCTCCTCCTCCTCCCTCTTCTCTTCCCTCCTCTCCTCCCTCTTCTCTTCCTTCTCTCCTTTCCCTCCTCTTCCCTTCTCTTCCTCCTCTTCCCTCCCCTCCCCCTCTTCTTTTCCCTTCTCCCCTTTTCCCCCTCATCTCCCATTCCCTTCCCCTTCCCTCCTCCTCTTCCCCCCTGTTCCCTTCTTTCTTTTCCCTTTCTCTCCTTTCCCTTCCCTCCTCTTCCCTCCATCCTCTTCCCTTCCTTCCTCTCCCTTCCTTCCTCTCCTCTTCCTTCTCTCTCTTCCCTTCCTTCTTTCCCTTTCTTCTTATATTCCTTCTCCTCCTCTCCTCCCTTCTTCCCTTCCCTCCTCTCCCTTTCCCCTTCCCTTCTCTCCTCTTCCTTACTCCTCTTCTCTTCTTTTTTCCCTTCCCTTCGTTTCCTTCGTTTCCCCTTCCACCCTCTTCTCTTCTCTTCTTTCCTTCGTTTCCTTCCCATTTCTCTTCTTTTTTCTCTTCTCTTCTCTTCTCTTCTCTTTCTCTTTCTTCTTTCCTTTTTCCTTTTCTTCTCTTTCTCCTTCTCTTCCTCTCTCTTCTACCTCTTCCTATCCTCTCATCTTCATCTTTTTCTATCCTCTCTTTCCTCTCCATTCTATCTTCTTTTTCCCTATCCTCTCATCTTCTTCCTATTTTTCTTCTATCCTCTCATCTTCTATCTTCTATCCACATATATCCTCTCATCTTCTATCTTCTATCCACAGCTATCCTCTATTTCTATCCTATCTCTTCTATCTTTTCTATCCTCTTCTATCTCTCATCTTTCTATCTTTTTCTATCCTGTTCTATCTTTCCTTCTATCCACATCTATCTCTTATTTTCTATCCTATCCTCTTCCTATCTTTTTTATCCTTCTATCATCTCATCGTCTATCCTACCCTCTTCTATCTTTTTCATCCTTGCTATTTTCTTCTATCTTCGTTTATCTCTTCTATCCCTCATTCTTCTATCTTCTACCACATCTATCTCTCATCTTTATATATATATATATATATATATATTATTATACATACATACATACATATGTGTGTGTATATATGTAGTCATATATAGAGAAGATATGGGTATACATTTTTTTATATATATGTGTATATATACACATACCCTATGTATATGTATATTAGGTGTGTGTATATATAGGATATTCTTTGGACACAAGTATACATGTAGATGTATGAGGTGCAGTCAGGGAAGAATGTGTGCAACAAATTGCCTACAGTAATGCCCTTTACATATACAAAATGTAATGGTTATATGGGTCTTGTGATTGTAGTATAGATGTATGTATGTATGTATGTATGTTGATGTGTGAAAATCAATTGAATGTGTTTGTCTCTTAACTTAATGTAATCCATTTGCTCTTACACATGATGCGTTGTGTCTGTAACGTATATGAATAGATGTACATTGATTGCTACTCAATATCAAGTCACTAAATACAAAATGTATGGGTGTGTGTTATGAGTATGGCATTTATTATTATCTCATAGATTTGTCAATTTCTCATTAGGAAAGATGCTGTGGCTCAAAGAGCCGATGTTGAGATGGGGCCGACAACCAAGAAAATGTTTATTTCTTATCGGTATTCTTGGGGGAGACAGTCCTGGATGTTGGCAGAAACCACCACCCTGGGCAATGTGTGACGCCAGACAGCGTTGTTGAGTCTTCATCGTTACGGATGGCAAGCTGCAAAGTGACGGGGAATGATAAGGGTCTTCTGTTGTCACGAGCGGCGTTACATGCCAATTCCAGGACCTCAGCGGCCAGGTATTCCATGACGGCAGCCAGGTACACGGGGGCACCAGCTCCCACACGCTCGGCGTAGGTGCCCTTACGCAGAAGGCGGCTGAATTCTGCCAACAGGGAAATGAAGGCCGGCCCTGCTGGAGCGGGACTTTGGACTTGCCACTGTACCTGACCACCCTTACCACGGACCAGACATGATGTTTGCTTGTTAGGTATTTATAAAACCTTATCGCTGTTTGTCGAGCCTTGAGCGTTTATAGGCGGCCCGGTTGACTGAGTCAGATTGCGACGGCTGGCATGGGAACGGTACCTCAGAGAGCCAGTATTCGTAGGTCTGTACGCGGCAGGCTGGCATGTCGCGTCGGAACAAATAAAAGGAAAAGTGAGTGGGGAGCGTCATTCTTCAGTGGCCGTAAGTACGATTGACATCATGCCACCAAAACTTCGGAAAGGCTGCCAAGAAGGGGACGGTAAGCCAAAAGTCTATCACCAAGGGTGATAAGAAGAAGAAGCGCAGGATGAAGGAGGAGCTTACAGCATCTAACATCTACAAGGTGCTCAAGCAGGGTCCACCTGACACTGGTATCTACTCCAAGGCCATGTCTATCTGGAACTCTTTTCGCATGATGACATTTTTGAAACGCATTGCAGCTGCGGCTTCCCGCCTTGCCCACACTACAACAAGCGTTCCCACCATCACCAAGCCGGGAGATTCAGACCGCTGTTCAGGTTGTTGCGCCCGGAGAACTGGCTAAGCACGCCGTTAGTGAGGGAACTAAGGCCGTCACCAAGTACACGTCTTCCAAGTAAACTCTAGGTTGGCATGATTTAGTGCCTCCTAGAACAACAAGGCTTCCTTTAGGAGCCAAGATCTTGATAATAGCAGATTATACAATGACGTTAGTAACCCAATTGCCACCATACTTTCCTGCTAGTACTAGTAATACTAGTAGTAGTATTAGTACTAAACTACTAATGTACTAACTACTATACTACTAATTATTACTGCTACTACTGCGCCACCACTACCATGCTGTTTAGAAGTGCTGTATTATTATGCCAACATTGTATAAACTAATTACTCCTATTAATAACATACCATTAATGTCCTATAAGTTTTATTTAGTATTTACCAAACTTGTGATAAATTATAGTAAATACTACTACCATTGCTGTTCCTACATGTTTAATATTATCAACATTGTGATAATCATACTACTGTACCAGTACCATTACTTCTATAAGTTCATTTATTCTTACCAACATTGTGATAATCATAGTCTCAAATAAGAATAATGACACTATCCATATCAATGGTATCGAAAGAAAAGACAACATTTCCCGCCTATTCAAGGAATGTGCAAATTCAGGATATAGTTCACTAGGGCCTACGACTACCTACTACTACACTACTCCTCCTACTTCCTGGTACATTTATTTATTTATTTAGTAGATTAGGACTTGGCTCATTGCACTTTGTTTATTTCTGTTACTCAAAAGTGAGTCATAAGATAATGTTTAGTGTACGTGTGTCTTGATTGCAATATATATATATATATATATATATATAATATATAGATATATATTATATATCTATATATTGTGTGTGTGTATAGGTATATATATGTATATTATGTATATTGATATAGGAATGAGAGAGTGTATGTGTGATGTGTTGTATGTTATATATATATACAGTATTTAGATATATATTATATATACAATATACTATACATATAATGAGAGAGAGAGTGTGTGTGTATACTATATATACAGTATACACACAACACACACACACAATATATAAAATAGAACAATGAGAGAGAGAGTGTGTATCATCACAGTATTCAAACAATATATATATATTTATATATATATATATATACTATATAGAATAATATAACATCTATATACATATATACGCAATATAACTATCCGTATAATGAGAGAGAGAGAGAGAGTGTGTGTGTGTATGTGTATATATATATATATATATACAGTATTTATATACAATATATATATATGTGTGTGTGTGTGGTGTGTGTGTGTGTGCTGTGTGCTTGTGTGTGTGTGTGGTGTGTGTGTGTGTGTGTGTGTCTGTCTATATATACATATATACACAATAGGATATATATACAAATGAGAGAGAGTGTGTGTATGTGTGTTGTGTATATATATACACGTTATATATGTGTACATGTATATATGTGTATATTATATGTATACATATACATATATATATAATATAATATATTATATAGTATATTATATGAGAGAGAGGGAGTGTAGTGTGTGTAATATATATATATATCCAGTATATATACAATATATATATGTATATATAATATATATATATATACATACATACATACTACACACACACAACATTATATATTATATATATATATATATAATTATATATATATATGTATAGAAAATACTGTAGATATATATATATAACCACACAAATACACTCCCTCTCTCTCATATAACATACAATATTATATATATATATATATATATATATATAATGAATGTATACATATATATACACAAAATACATGTATACATCTATAGTGTATATATATACACCAACACCACATACACACCACTCTCTCTCATGTATATTATCTATGTTGTAATATATGTAATATAGACACACCACACACACACACACCACACACACACACCACAGACACACACACACACACACACAACACACACCACACCACACATATATTATATTGTATATAAATACTGTATATATAATATATATATATTACACATACACACACACCAATCTTCCTCTCTCTCTCATTATCGGATATTAGATTGCGTATATATGTATATATAAGTATTATTATATATATATATCATATATAATTATATATATATATATTATATAATTGGTTGAAATACTGTATATATACACACTCTCTCTCTCATTGTAGATATATTATATATTGTGTGTGTGCTGTGTGTGTGTATAACTGTATATATTGATTATACACACACACTCTCTATTCATTAGATGTATATTAGATTGTATAGATATATATATATAAATACTGTATATATATTACATACACACACACAACATACACTCTCTCATCCTAATATCATATACAGATATATACTATAATGATACCTATATCACACACACACATATAATTTAGATATATATATATATAATATATATATATATATATATACTATAATATATTTGCAATCAGACCACACTAACACTAAAACATATATTATGGACTCACTTTGAGTAACAGAATAACAAAATGCCATGAATCCAAGGGTCTAATACTAAATAAAAATAATAAAAATATCCAGGAGTTGAGAAGGAGGAGTTGTAGTAGTAGTAGTAGTAGGCCCTAGTGAACTACTATCCTGATTGCACATTACCTGATAGGCGGGAAATGTGTTTTTCTTTCAATACATTGATATGGATAGTGTCATTATTCTATGAGACTATGATTATCACAATATTGTAAGAAATAAATGAAACCTTATAGGACAGTAATGGTATGGGTATCCCAGGTACTAGTAGTATGATTACACAAGAGGATTAATAATAAACATTGTAGGACAGCAATGGTAGTAGTTAGTACGATCATTATCACCAAAGTTGGTAATTATAAATAAAACTTATAGGACAGTAATGCAGTGGTAGTAATAGGAGTATAATAAATATCACAACGTTGGCAATAATACATGAACTTCTAGAACAGAATGGTAGTGGTGGCAGCATAGTAGCAGAGTAGTAGTAGTCGTATAGTAGTCAGTAGCAGTCAGTAGTAGTATAATACTACTACTAGTCGTACTTAGTACTAGCAGGAAAGGTAGTGTGGCAATTGGGTTACTAACGTCATGTGTATATATGCTTTATCACGATTGTGGCGCCAAAGGGCGATGTTGTTCTAGGAGGAAAGTAATCATGCAACTAGAGATTTACTGGGATAGAAGTGTACTTCGGTGAGGCTTTAGTTCCCCACTAACGGGCGTGCTTAGCCAGTCTCCGGGCAGCAACAACCTGACAGTCCCGGTTTGAATCTCCAGGCTGGTGATGGTGGACGCTTGATAGTGTGCAAGGCGGGAAGCATCAGCTGCAATGCGTTTTCAAAAATGTCATTAACGAAAAGGTCATGATAGACATGGACCTTGGAGGATGATTACCAGTGTCAGGGTGGACCTGCTGAGCACCGTGTAGATGTAGATGCTGCTGTAGCCTCCTTCCTCCTGAGTTCTTCTTCTTATCACCATTGGTGATAGACTTTTGGGCCTACGGCCTTCGTGCCGCCTTTCGGAAAGTTTTGGGTGGATGATGTCAATCGTACTCGGCACGAAGAATGAAGCTACCCAATCACTTTTTCTTTATTGTTCGACGCGCATGCAGCCTCCGCGTACAGGGACCACGACTACTGGCTCATCTGAGGTCCCGTTCCACATGCCAGCCGTCGCAATCTGACCAGTCAACGGGGCCGCCTATAAAAGCTAAGCTCGACAAACAGCGATAAGGTTATAAAAGTACCTAACAAGCAAACATTCATTGTCTGGTCGTGGTAAGGGTGGTGGTAGTGTAAAGGGCAGTCAAAGTCCCGCCCAGCAGGGGCCGGCCTTCAGTCCCCTTTGGCAGAATTCACCGCCTTCTGCGTTAAGGGCACTACGCCGAGCGTGTAGTGGGAGTGGTGGCCCAGTGTACCGGGCTGCCGTCATGGAATACCTGCCGCTGAGGTCCGGAACTGGCAGGTACGCCCGCTCGTTGACAACAAGAAGGGACCGATCATCCCCGTCACTTGCAGCTTTGCGCATCCGCTGAGCAACGAAAGAGCCTCAACAAGATGCCTGTCTGGCGTCACCATGCCAGGGTGGCTGTTCTGCCAAACATCCAGGCTGTGCTCCTCACAAGAGACCGAGAAGTAAATAACATTTTTTCTTGGTTGTCCCATCTCTAACATCGGCTCCGTTAGGAGCCCACAGCATCTTCCTAATGAGAAAATTGACAAATCTATTATAATAATAAATGCCATACTCATAACACACACCCATACATTTTGTATTTATGACTTGTATTCGTAGCAATAAATGTACATACTATTCAATATACGATTACGAACACAAACGCATCATGTTAAGAGCAAAATGAATTACATTAAGTTAAGAAAGACGAAACACATTCAATTGATTTCACACCTTCAAACATACATACATACCATAAATAAACATACATACAATTCACAAGACCCAATAACCATTACATTTTGGGTATATGTAAAAGGCCACTGTAAGGCAATTTGTGGCACACATGTCTTACCTGACTGCACATCATACATCTAACATGTATATACTTGTGTCAAGATCTCTATTATACACACAACTACATAGACATATAACATATGATGTGTATATATACACATAATATATGAAAAAACATGTATACACATTATATTACTTATATATGACTACATACTATACACACACAATGTATGATGTATGTATATATATTCTAATATAATATATATATATAGAAGATGAAGGATAGATGTGAGAATAGAAGATAGAAGATGAGAGGATTAGACAGGATAGAAAAGATAGAAGAAAAGAGAAAGGAGGATAGAAAAGATAGAAGAGGTAGCGATAGAAGATGAGAGGATAGAAAGAGATAGAAAAAGAAGGAAGAGGATAGGCAGAGATAAGAGGGATAGATGTGGATAGAAGATGAGAGGATAGAAAAGGATAGAAAAAAGATAGAAGCTGAGAGGATAGAAGAAAATAGAAAGAAGGATAGAAAAAGATAGAAGGGATCGGATAGAAGATGAGAGGAGATTGTGGATAGAAGATAGAAAGAGATGAGGATATATGTGGATAGAAGCATAGAAGATAGAGGAGATGTGGATAGAAGATAGAAGAGAGAGGATATATGTGGGATAGAAGACAGAAGATGAGAGGATAGAAGAAATAGGAGAGAAGATGAGAGGTAGGAGAGAAGAAATGTAGAAGTGGAGAGGCGAAAGGAGAGGATAGAAAAGAAGATAGAGGATGATGAGGATAGAAGGGGTAGAAGAGAAGAGAAGAGAAGAGAAAGGAGAAGAGAAGAGAAGCGAAGAGAAGAGAAGAGAGAGAAGAGGAAGAGAAGAGATGAGATGGGAAGGGATAAGCAGGGGCAACGAAGGGAAGAGAAGATGGATGGGGAAGGAAACGAAGGGAAACGAAGGGAAGGAGAGAAGAGAACGAGGAGATAAGGGACGAGGAAGAAGGGAAGGGAATGGGGAGAGGCGCGGAGGGGAAGAGGAGAGAAGGGAAGGGAAGAGGAGAGGAAGGAAGGGAAGAGGGGAGAAGGGAAAGAAAGGGGAGGGAAGGGAATGGGAGATGAAGGAAGGAAGAGGAGGAAGGAAGAGGATGGGCAAGGGCAAGGGAATGGGAGAGGAAGGAGGGAAGAAGGAGGGAAGGGAAGAGGAGGGAAGGGAAGAGGAGAGAAGGGAAGTGAGGGAGGGAAGGGAATGGGATAGGAAGGAAGGGAAGAGGAGGGAAGGGAAGGGAGGGAAATGGTTGTGAGGAGGGAAGGGAAGAGGAGAGAAGGAAGAGGAGAGAAGGGAAGGGGGAGAGAAGGGGAAGGGGGAGAGAACGGGAAGGCGGGGAGATGAAGGAAGAGGAGAGAAGGGAAAGGGAAGGGGGGGATGGGGGGGGGAGGGAAGGGGAGGGGAACGGAGAGGAGGGAAGGAAGAGGAGAGAAGGGAAGACGGGAGAGCCGGGAAAGAGGAGGGAGAGAAGGGAAGGGAATGGGAGATGAGGAAGAGGGAGAGAAGGAAGAGAAGACCGGGGGCAGGAGGAGGGACGGAAGAGGAGAGAAGAAGAGAAGAGAGGGGAGGAGGAGGAAGGGAAGAGGAGAGAAAGGACGAGAAGAGAAGGGAACAGGAGGGAAGAGGAGGAGGAAGGGAAGGGGAATGGAGATGGAGGGAAGAGGAGAGAAGGGAAGAGAGAGGAGGGCAGAGGGAGGGAAGGGAAGGGGAGATGAGGGAAGAGGAGAGAAGGGAAGAGAAGAGGAGGGAGGAGGAGGGAAGAGGAGGGAAGTGAAGAGGAGGAAAGGAAGAGAAGAAGGGAACAGGAGGGAAGAGGAGGGAGAGGGAGAGAGAGGGGAGGGAGGAGAAGGGAAGAGAGGGAGGGAAGGGGAGAGGAGGGAAGGAGAGAAAGAAGAGAAGAGGTGGAGGAGGAGGAGGGAAGATAAGGGAAGAGGAAGGAAGAGGAGGAAAGATGAGGGAAGAGAAGGGAGAATGTTTGATTAATTGATACATTTAATTTTAAATTTCGGCCGGCGTCAACAGCTAAGTCATTAACGGTATTAGTTCAATAGAATATTATAGTGTTTAATACTTTAATAGTCTATCAATAATATCTTACAAATACAATAAATAATTTAAAATCAAAGCATAAATATTATGCTCAAGGGAGGAGGAGGGAAGGGAAGAGGAGAGGATAGAAGAGGAGAGGATAGAAGAGGAGAGGATAGAAGAGGAGAGGAGGGAAGAGGATAGAAGAGGAGGGGAGAGAAGGGTGGAGGATGGAAGATGAGGGTAGGGAAGGGAGGAGGAAGGAAGAAGATGGAAGGGAAGGGAAGGGAAGGGAAGGAAGAGAGGGAAGAGAGGGGAGAGGAGAGTGAGAGGAGAGGAGGGCTCTGGAGTGAGTCGAGTAGAGGAGGG
Organism: Penaeus monodon; assembly: GCF_015228065.2. Lineage (NCBI taxonomy): Eukaryota > Metazoa > Arthropoda > Malacostraca > Decapoda > Penaeidae > Penaeus > Penaeus monodon. The sequence goes on along the minus strand of NW_023664091.1, from coordinate 3,640 downwards.
AGAGGAGAGGTGAGGCGAGGAGAGAAGGAGAGAGGATGGACGAGGACCCATACAACACAACTCCTTGTCTCACTACACTACTGTACACAACATCAAACAATAGATTCATACCTACATAGTAACTCTTAATTAATCAAACAGGGCGGCTTTGTTTTATTACTTTACCTGATCCATCTGCAAGGAACTTCTGGTTTGAATATTTGGCGCGTTGACATCAAGGGTTGGAATGTGTTCATACCGAACGGTGGATACAGCGCCATGACACGCACGACACGTTTTGCTTTCATTATTCGTAGCAATGATAAGAGACAGAGACAGAGGAGAAAGAGAGAGACGCCACACAGACAGACAAAGACAAGACAGAGAAGAGACACACCGCAGAAGAAAGAGAGAGAGGAGAGAGAGAGAGAGAGAGAGAGAGAGAGAGAGAGAGAGAGGAGAAGAGAGAGAGAGAGAGAGAGAGAGACGAACAAAGACACAGACAGAAAGAGAACGAGACAAGACCAGAGAAAGACACACAGTCAGACATAGAGAGAGAGGCTAGACGAAGACACAGACACAGAAAAGAGAGAGAACACAGACACAGACACAGACATATAGAGAGAGAAGACACGAGACAGACACAGACTATAGAAAGAGAGAGAGAGAGAGAGATAGAGAGAGAGGAGAGAGAGGAGAGAGAGAGAGAGAGAGATACAGACAAGAAACAGACAGAAAGAGAAACGAGACAAACACAGACAGAAAGACACACAGGCAGACATAGAGAGAGAGGCGAGACGAAGACACAGACACAGAAAGAGAGAGAGACACGAAGACACAGACACAGTTATAGAGAGAGAGTGACCCGAGAGAGACACAGAACATAGAAAGAGGAGAGAGAGAGAGAGAGAGAGAGAGAGAGAGAGAGAGAGAGAGAGAGAGAGAGAGAGAGAAAGAGGCGAGACAAAGACACAGACTGAGTAATAGAGAAGACAGAAACAAAGATACAGAGAGAGAGAGAGAGAGAGAGAGAGAGAGGGAAAGACACAGACACAGACACAGACAAAGTGATCAAGAACAAAGAGTGATATTAATAAGACTGAGTCACGGCGAGATGAAAAAGTAGAAAAGGATGTGGAAAACATATTAGATTTCATGAAGCGAACGAAAAGAAAAGGTAAGTGAAAGCCATGCATGGTAAATGCTTAGCTTCAATATGAAAAGAAGGAGGCGACAGTACTGAAATAAGAAATTAATCCATTATATGGCCTATATAATGTTTAGAAAATGCACTTTGTACTTATCTTAACTGAAGCAAAGATGCCATCCCATGGAAACTGCGTTTTCAATGTATTATTTTCTCCCGTTCGGATGTGTCCACTAATATTAACGCACAGCAACCAGAGAGACCACTCGCGCGACGCTCCAACTGTGAATGATAGGCAGGACTAGGCGGGCTGGAACGCGGACGGATGGTGATGGATGGGAGGGGCACCGTTTCCGATGACAGTTCCGAAAGGCGCCACTGATCATTGGCTGCAACGCGAGCGAACTTGACGCTCATTGGCTGCGACGAAAGAAAACTCGATTGTCCCATTGGGCTGCGAGGCAACACAACTTAACGGCTCCATTGGCTGTTGTCATAAGAACAAACTGGTGCGAGAACATATTTTTCAAACAGAATGCTTTTTGATGAAATACGATTACATGATTATTATACTAAAACAGTAATTAACAAAATGATCAAACATGATTGTTGGTAATAAATGTCAAATAAATATGAAACCATTCATTAAGATTACAAGAACAGATGGAACGAGAAATCATCGAATAGAAAATATAATGAATAATATTGAATATAAATCAACCTTATTACGTAAATAAAATTGACGAAAAACCACAAAAAGAGCGAGATAATTGTGAACACACAAAAGGATATCACAGTAGACGATTCAAATGAGATATCGGCCTATAACAAGTCGCATGATAACGGATACCTACTACTACTATTACACTACTACTAACTCCTACTACTGGATAATAATAACTAACAATAACAATACACTAGCAATAACAATAACAATAACAACAACCACAACACAACAACGCTGATAAAATATTATGTGATGAATAATAATAACAATCATAATAATAATAATAATGAATATACTAATAAATAATAATAATAATAATCATCATAATATAAAATAATACTATCAATATTATTAGTAATAATATTTATTACTATTCCACACCTTGTTAATAATATTCTTATTTATATAAATATTACTAATAATAAATTATTATCATTAATTATAATAATAATATTATTATATTATTAGTAATAACAATAATTTCAAACTCATAAAAAGAGCGAGAAGAGATAGTGGCAGTCACTATCAGCTGGCCTACAACGGTTCACATGATAACGCACGCAATCCTGGTGCGAGAAGAGAGATACAGAGACACAGGAACGGTTAAGGGGAGATACGGATGGCTACTGCCGGCATTCACCACGGCACATGATAACGGCATGCAATCCTTCGTGATGCTTTGCGCTGGTGGCAATAAGAATGAAGAATAGAGTAAGAAGAAAAATAACAATAAAGGAGAGAAGACAATTAATAATATCATATTCATAGTATTTATAATAAAAACAACAACAACAACAATAATAAAAATAAAAATAAAAATAATAATATCTCATCATCACATAAAATAAAAATAAAAAAATAATAATAAAAATAATTAATAATAATAATAATTTTAATAATAAAAATAATAATAAAAAAATAAAAATATAATAATAATAATATAAAAAAAATAAAATAATAATAATACATTATAAAATGATAATAAAAATAATAAAATTAAAAAATAATAAAAATGGTAAAAATTAAAAAAAAATAATAATAATAAAAAAAAAAAAAGTATAATAAAAAATTATAAAAAAATAAATGGTAATAAAAATAGTAAAATAATGGTAATAATAATAGTAATAATAAAAATAATAATCATAAAAAAAATAATCATAAAAATAATAATCATAATAATAATGATTATTAGTATCAATTTTAATAAAATAATATAATAATTATTAAATTTTTTGTTATATATTATTTTTATTTATTTTTAAATATATAATAATTTTAATAGTATTACATAATAGTAATAATAGCATTAAAAAAAAAAAAATAATAAAAATAAAAAATTAAAAATAATAATAATATAAAAATTTAATAATAATAATAATAATAAAAAAATTAATAATAATAATAATATAATAAAAATAATAATAAGATAATAATAATAATAATGAAATAAAAAAATGATAATAATAAAAATAATAGTGATAAAAAAATAAAAATAATAATATAATATATCATAACAAATAATAATCATAATAAAAAATCGTATTTTATATAAATATTAATAGAAATAATAAATAATTATTAATTTATTTTGTTAATAAATTTTTTTATATTATTTTAAATATAATAATAATATTTTAATATATTATTTAAAATGTAAAAATATCAAAAAAAAATAAAAACAAAAAAATAATGATAAATAATAATAATAAAAAGATAATAATAATAAAAATGAAAAAAATAATAATAATGATAATAAAATTTAAAATAAAATTTAAATAAAAATAATA
>NW_023664090.1:0-14195 GCF_015228065.2 Penaeus monodon | reverse complement strand
TCCCTGTTGGGCGCTTTCCTCTACGTCACATGACTTTGTCACTACTCAAGGCGAGAAGTTGTTCTCTCACTGTGGGACAGAGCTCGAATCAGGAATCGTAGCGCAGGCCGCGGGGAACTGCTTTGATCAGTGGACCATTATGGCAGTCACACACACACACACACACACACACACGCACACACACAAATCCACACACACATATAAACATACATACACATATCACACACACATATAAACACACACACACAAACACACACACACACACACACACACACACACACACACACACACACACACATCCGCACACACACGCACACACACACACACACACACACACACACACACACACACACACACACACACACACACACACACACATATATATATGTATGTATGTATATATGTAACAATCCACCGTAAGACTGACCCAGGAAAAGACGATATTCCATACCAAATGATATCTCACTTACCGGAGAGCTCCCAGTTCCTGTTAGACCTATTCAATAGGATCAATAGAGAGGGCACAGTGCCATCCACATGGAGAAAAGCTATTATCTTTCCCTGTTCCTAAACCTGGCAAAGATGCTTCCATCCCAGGAAAATTACAGACCAATTTCCCTCACCAGCTGCATCTGCATGCTGATGGAGAAAATGGTAAACTTCAGGTTGGCATGGTTGCTAGAAAAAAAAACGTGTTGACCCCATGTCAATATGGCTTTAGAAAATTGAGATCGACCACAGATGCACTTGTGAGGATGGAAACTGCTATACAGAATTCCTTCGCACTGCGACGTCACATGATAGCAGTCTTCTTTGACCTTGGAAAGGCCTACGATACTACTTGGAAGCATGGCATACTCATGAAGCTGTATGACATTACCTACCTTCATACAAAGCTTCCTTGCTGACAGGATGTTTAGAGTTCGGGTAGGAAATAGTTTCTCTAACCTGGAGGATCAGCTGGAAGGGCTCCCACAAGGGAGTGTCTTAAGTGTGACCCTGTTTGCTATTGCTATAAATGACATCATAAGGTTGTTCCAAGTGCGGTCTCATGTAATCTGTATGTGGATGACTTTACCCTGTACTGCTCAGGAAGAAGCTTGCAGGATGTGCAAGGACACATGCAGACTGCAATAAATCAGGTTGTACAGTGGGCAGCATATCATGGGTTCAAATTTTCTCCAAGCAAGACCATGGCTATACATTTCCACAAACGAGGAAAGTTCCATCCTTCCCTCTATTTAGGCGCAAACCCACTGCAATTTGTCCAAGAGGTGAAGTACTTGGGTCTGATTTTTTAATCAAGACACATGGGTGCCTCACATCAAACAGTTAAAAGTGAAGGCTACAAAAGCGCTTAGTATTTTGTGGGTTCTTTCACATTTATCTTCTACGGCTTTACCAAGCGATTATTCGTAGTAAGCTTGATTATGGATGTGAAGCTTATTCATCTGCAACTCCCACTGTTCTCCGGATGTTGGACTCAGTACATAATGAAGCTCTCAGAATCTGTTCTGGGGCTTTCAGGTCTTCACCTGTGGAGTCCCTGTATGCTGAGAGTGGAGAACCACCTCTTTCATTACACCGGGACTACATGAACCTGATTTACTACACGAGACTACAAAGGATTCCGGGATCTCTTACATCCAGATTGGTTTTCAACCCCCTTGAGGATAACCAATCTTGTGGAAGAGCTTAATTTAAGTCTCACTAAGGTTGTGGCTGTTGGAATTCCCCAATTCCCCCCTTGCACTAATCAAGTCGAGCTGGATTTGGTCGGAATTGGGAAAAGGGGGAGAGATCTGAAGCAGAAGTCAGAGAGAGATTTCTTCAGCACATTTCTAAGTACCAAGGGTCAGAATCAATATATACAGATGGTTCGAAATCTGAAAATGGTGTGGGCATTGCAGCAGTGAGCAGACAGAAGACTGCATCTGGCAGTCTTCTCTAGAAGCCTCGATCTTCACTACAGAATTACATGCATCCTTGCAGCAATTAAGATGACTAGAGATCTTACGAACCATTCTGTTGTAATATATTGTGACTCTCGTAGTGCCTTGCAAGCAATCAAGAGTTTAAACTCATCACATCCAGTAGTGAGGGAGGTTCAAGATTGGCTTGCATTGGCGTCATCACGTAAAAAGATAACTCTATGTTGGGTGCCAGCACATGTTGGTATTAGTGGGAATGAGCGAGCTGATCAGAAGGCCAAGGCATCTGCCACTCAACCTTGTGATGCTCGTTTTTCCTCTCCCACACACCGACCTGAAACCCAGCATAAGGAGTTGTCTTCGTGATAGATGGAGGGAACAATGGAGGGATACATCTAGAAACAAAATGCGAGATATTAAAGATGATCTTGGCAGTTGGGTGACCAGCATCCATCCCAACCAAAAGTAGAAGTGTATTAACAAGACTTAGAATTTTAGAATCTGGTCATGGACCGATGATGGCTAAAAGCCAAGCACTTTGTGAGGGATGCCAAGAGCCATTAAAGATCGCACATGTAGTGGAAAGATGTGGAACATTCTCAGACCAAAGACGTATGTACTTGTCTCCCCTATATACACTGAAAAATGTATTAGAGGAGGATTGTGACATAGAAGGTCTTATTAGTTTCCTTAGGGAGGCTAATATTTTCAATAAAATTTAATTATGCATAATATTTATGCAATAACTTTATATACTTAGAGCATAATATTTGTGCTTTGATTTTTAATATATTATTATTATTTTTAAGATATTTATTGATAGATTTTTAAAGTTTTAAATATTCTAATATTTCGATCTAACAAGGTGTTCGCCGCTTATGACCTTAGCTGTTGACGCGGCAGACAATTTTAAATAATCAATCAATCCTTCCGCTGATGTCCACGCTGCAGACTGTGGAATCCTCCTTAATAAAGCTGCTGCCTAGTTTCAACCTGAACAGCGGCTTTACTCCTGCCGACAGTCTCCTCGCTTGCCACATCCTCCCCTCTCCTATATACGGCCCCCCCCCTGCACATAGTACGCCAGATCCTCCGACCTTATCTGACCTCCCTTCGCTTCCATTCTTCCGTCCTCACCTGCCCTGTGTTGCCACGTTGCCTTTCCTCTCTCTCTTTAATACGCCCTCCTCTCCCTTTCCTCTCCAGACCTGTGAATGCTTTTAAAGCTTCATTAATTATCGCACTGTCATGATATAATATATATATAATATATATATATATATATATAGATATATAGTATATATATATATATATATATATATATATATATAATATAGATATATAATATTTATATATATATATTATATAGATATATATATATATATATATATTATATATAATATATATATATATTATATTATATATATATTATATATTATATATATATATAATATGTATATATTTATATATATTATATATATATATAATATTATATATATTATATACATATATATACATATATATACTGACTGTCACGACGGCAATCTGAGTTGGAGGGTTCGAGTCACCGGCCGGCGCGTTGTTCTGTTGGCAAGGAACATGCCAGCACAAGTCAGTGCTGGTCCAAGCACGGGTAAATAGAGAGAATGATTACCTAAAAGGTAACCCGTGGAAAGGAACTGGGGCCCTACCACGTACTCTCTCCAATATCATCACTACATGAAAACTACAATTAAGTATCATGCTGTGAGCATGGCGGCTTAAATATGAACCGACCGTAAAAAAAAAAAAAAAAAAAAAAAAAAAATATATATATATATATATATATATATATATATATATATATACATATATATACACACGTGTGTGTGTGTATACACATATGTGTGTATATATATGTATATGTATATATATCCATATATATACATATATATGTATGCTTATATATAAGACAAGAGTTTCGAAATCCGCCTGGATACCGTCATCAGCTATGTGCTTGTGTATAATATTTTGTTTTTGCGTGTATATACCTTATTTATTTATTGTTTATTTATTTGCTAAGTTAGGAAGACAGATAATATGTTGCCATATCAAAAATAAATTTTAAATTTAGTCGGGATTTTGTTGAGCAACAATACATTTCCTTTTAATAATAAGAAAAAAAAAACACCCACACAGCCATCCTTAATTTCAAAGCCAAGATATCCTCGTGGTGGCAGCGATAATTTGGGAAGCATTTATTTCTTTTGTTTGATCCATGTAAGTTGTAACACGATATATGTATATATATATATATATATAAGTATAATATATAGATATATATATAGATATATAAATAATATAATATATATAATATAGATATATGATAGTATATATATATATATATATTTATATAATATATGAGTATATAAATAATAGAAATAATAATATATATATTAATATAGAATATATATATATATATATATAGATATATATATAATATATATATATATATGATATATAAAATTATATATATATATAAAATATATAATATGTAAAATATATAAAATATATTTATTTTATATATATATATATATATATATCATATATATATATATATATATATATATATTTTATATCATGGCCCCGTGCGAAAATTAAATGAAGCTTTAAAAGAAATTCACAGGTTGGAGGGAAAGGGAGAGGGGGGCTTTTAAAAGAGAGAGAGGAAAGGCAACGTGGCAACAAAAGGGCAGGTGATGAGGGAGGGAACCCCCCGTAAGCGAAGGGGGGGTCAGATAAGGTCGGGGGTTTGGCGTACTTGGGGCAGGGGGGGGGCCGATAAGGAAAGGGGAGGATGTGGAAAGGGCGGGGAGACTGGGCAGGGTAAAGCCGGGGTTTCAGGTTAAAAAATTAGGCAGAGCTTTTTTAAGGGGTTTTCCACCAGTCTGCAGGGTGGCCCTCAGGGAAGGATTGATTGATTATTTAAAATTGCCCTGCCGCGTCAACAGTAAGGTCAAAAGGCGGCGAAAAAACCTTGTTAGATAGAAATATTAAAAATTTTTAAAATTTTAAAAAAATTCTATAATAAATATTTACAAAATAATAAAATATTTTTTAAAAAATTTCCAAGCAAAAATATTGGGCTCAAGAAATATAAATTTATTGCAAAAATATTATCCCATAATTAAATTTTATTGAAAATTTAGCCCCCCAAAGGAAATAATAAGACCTTCATGCCCACAATCCTCCCTAATACATTTTTCAGTGTATAAGGGGAGAAAAGTACATACGTTTTTGGTTGAGAAGTTCCACATCTTTCCACTACATGTGCGATCTTTAATGGCTCTTGGCATCCCTCACAAAGTGCTTGGCTTTTAGCCATCATCGGTCCATGACCAGATTCTAAAATTCTAAGTCTTGTTAATCCCAACTTCTACTTTTTGGTTGGGATGGATGCGGGTCACCCACTGCCAAGGATCATCTTTAATATCTCGCAGTTTGTTTCTAGATGTATGCCCCCATTGTTCCCCCCATCTATCACGAAGCAATCCTTAGCTGGGTTTCAGGTCGGTGTGGGGAGAGGAAAACGAGCATCACAAGGTTGAGTGGCAGATGCCTTGGCCTTCTGATCAGCTCGCTCATTCCCACTAATACCAACATGTGCTGGCCCCAACATAGAGTTATCTTTTACGTGATGACGCCAATGCAAGCCAATTTTGAACCTCCCTCACTATGGATGTGATGAGTTTAAACTCTTGATTGCTTGCAAGGCACTACGAGAGTCAAATAATTACAACAGAATGGTTCGTAAGATCTCTAGTCATCTTAATTGCTGCAAGGATGGCATGTAATTCTGTAGTGAAGATCGGGCTTCTGAGAAAGACTGCCAGATGCAGTCTTCTGTCTGCTCACTGCTGCAATGCCACACCATTTTCAGATTTCGAACCATCTGTATATATTGATTTGACCCTTGGTACTTAAAAATGTGCTGAAGAATCTCTCTCTGACTTCTGCTTCAGATCTCTCCCCTTTCCAATTCCGACCAAATCCAGCTCGACTGATTAGTGCAAGGGGGGAAGGGGGGAAATTTTCCAAACAGCCACAACCTAGTGAGACTTAAATTAAGCTTTTCCACAAGATTGGTTATCCTCAAGGGGGTTAAAAAAACCAATCTGGATGTAAGAGACCCCGGAATCCTTTGTAGTTCGTGTAGTAAATCAGGTTCATGTAGTCCCGGTGTAATGAAAGAGGTGGTTCTCCACTCTCAGCATACAGGGACTCCACAGGTGAAGACCTGAAACCCCCAGTACAGATTCTGAGAGCTTCATTATGAACTGAGTCCAACATCCAGAGAACAGTGGGAGATGCAGATGAATAAGCTTCACATCCATAGTCAAGCTTACTACAAATAAGCGCTTGGTAAAGCCGTAGATAAATGTAAAAGAACCCACAAAATAATAAGTGCTTTTGTAGCCTTCACTTTTAACTGTTGATTGAGGCACCCATGTGTCTTGATTAAAAAATCAGACCCAAGTACTTCACCTCTTGGACAAATTGAAGTGGGTTTGCGCCTAAATAGAGGGGAAAGGGTGGAACTTTCCTCGTTTGTGGAATGTATAGCCAGGTCTTGCTTGGAGAAAAATTTTAACCCATGATATGCTGCCCACTGTACAAACCTGATTTTTGCAGTCTGCATGTGTCCTTTCACATCCTGCAAGCTTCTTCCTGACAGTACAGGGTAAAGTCATCCACATACAGATTACATGAGACCGCACTTGGAACAAAACCTTACGATGTCATTTATAGCAATGGCAAACAGGGTCACACTTAAAACACTCCCTTGTGGATCCCTTCCAGCTGATCTTCCAGGTTAGAGAAACTATTTCCTACCCGAACTCTAAACATCCTGTCAAGGGAAGGAAGTTTGTATGAAGGAGGTAATGTCATACAGCTTCATGGGGTAGCCATGCTTCCAAGTAGTATCGTAGGCCTTTCCAAGGTCAAAGAAGTTTGCTATCATGTGACGTCGCAGTGCGAAGGAATTCTGTATAGCAGTTTCCATCCTCACAAGTGCATCTGTGGCGATCTCAAATTTTTTAAAGCCATATTGACATGGGGTCAACACGTTTTTTTTTTTTTTTGCAACCATGCCAACCTGAAGTTTACCATTTTCTCCATCAGCATGCAGATGCAGGGTGGAGGGAAATTGGTCGTAATTTCCGGTATGGAAGCATCTTTGCCAGGTTTAGGAACAGGAATGATAATAGCTTTTCTCCATGTGGATGGCACTGTGGCCTCTCTATGATCCTATTGAATAGGTCTAACAGGAATGGGAGCTCTCCGGTAAGTGAGATATCATTTGGTAGGAATATCGTCTTTTTTGGGTCAGTCTTACGGGGATTGTTACATATATACATACATACATATATATAGGGGTGTGTGTGTGGTTTTGTGTGTGTTTGGTGTGTGTGTGTGTGGGTGTGTGTGTGTGTGGGGTGCGTGTGTGTGCGGGTGTGTGTGTGTGGTTTGTGTGTATGTGTGTATGTTGTGGGTGTAGTGGTGGGGTGTTTGTGTGTTTGGGGTGTGTGTGTATGTGTGTGTGTGTGTGTGTGTGTGTGACTGCCATAATGGTCCACTGATCAAAGCAGTTCCCCGCGGCCCGCGCCCACGATCTGATTTGAGCTCTGTCCCACAGTGAGAGGGAAAAACTTCTCGCTTGAGATGACAAAGTCATGTGCCGTAGAGAAAGTCGCCACCATGGCACAAAATGTTAGCGTGATGGAATCGCGGTTAATCAGGAAGGGCATCCCAATCAGGCAAGTTGGTACTGCCACACTGGCTCTCAATAATGAATTTAGAGAGGCCAAGTCCTGTAGAGTTATGAATTGCTGTTAAAAAAAAAATGAAAATACATAATACGTACTATATATATACCTATATCTAATGCAGTAGACAGATTATGATACTTTTTTTATCAATTTATACATTTTACGCAGTTCATTGCACTGCAGGACACATGTAATAGAATATATATTATATATTATAGTTATATATATATAGATAGTCTAATATATATATAATATGATAAATGATATAATATATGATAGATCTAAAATTTATAATGATATTATATAGAATATAAAATATTATTTTGTATATAAGATCTATATTATATATATGTATATAAATATATAGTTATTATAATCTATTATATATACTATATAACATAATTATAATATAATCATATAATATATATATAATAATATATATTAAGTATATTATATAAAGGTAATTATATGAATATCATAATATATTCAATATATATATATATATATAGATATATATAATAGATTGTATCATATATATATATCTATATAATATATATATTAATAAAAATTTATATATTGTGGAGTGTTCGTGACAGAGGAGAGGTGCACATCAGTTACACTCGTGCTGATTTTTTGGCCACAGTATCCCATGCGCGGGCACTTAGTTAGCCGGTGCAGTTTCTTTGTCTTCTTCTTTTTTTTTGCTTTTAATTATTTAATTACTGCCTCCTTTTATTTTTTAAAGTTCCTTCTTTTAAATTCATTTAATTTGTTTTTAAGTCTCTTTTTTTATCATCGAGTCTTAGTTTCATTTAAAACTAGAATAAATATTTGCGAGCTTTTCAGGGTACGTTTTTCCCCAAGTCTTTTTGTGTTTATAATTTTCTTTTATGATTTTTAAATGTTTTTTTATCGGTTTAATATTTATTGTATTTTAAAATTTTACTAAGTTTTCCCCCTGTTTTTTAAATTTTTGTTTTTATTGAAGCTTTATGTTTTTTCTCCTTCTTGTATTATGATGTCTTTTTTGGTTTTATTGGTATTTTATTGCCCACTATTTTTTTTTTTGTATTTTTTTTTATTTGTTTTTATGTAATTTATTTTAGAAATATCGTTATCTTATGACGTCAGAGCCATGGGCAGCCCCCGGACCCAGAAAACAAAAAAAGTGTCAACGGAATTTTGTGGTTGGATTACCCCCCCTCTGCGAAGCACACCAAAGGTTGTATAGTCCCTAGTTATTGCCCATTTTATATTTCGGGGGTATTCAGTTAGAATCAATAAGGCATGGTTTTAAATAAGTAAATTTCCCCAAAAGAAACACTATTCAGTAACTGCAATTTAGTTTTAATCAGTCCCGTCAGCCTTCAAGGATCCATTTTCGTATAGCAAATTCATTTTATTTTTTCTTCTTTAAAAAGATTTAGTGAGCGCTTTTTTTCTTTTTTTTTTCTTTTTTTTCTTTCCTATTTTTTAAAATGTATTTTTTGCTTTTTCATGTTCTTTTTGTGTGTTATCTCTACTTTACTTTTTTATTGCTTTTACCGTTTTTGTCTCAGCTTTTTTTGAATCCCTTTTCCTTTACGATTTCAGTTTGTACCTTCTAATAAAGTTAATTGTTTTCGTTTTTAAAAACGTTTTTATTCTGCATCCCAACTTTTCTTTTAGATTTGAGTTAAGATTTTAGGGGTTTTTTAACTAGTTTCCCGCTGGCTTTAGTGGTTTTTTTCTGTTTTATTATTTTTTCCGTTTTACCAACTTATTTGTATTTACTTGGTTATTTTTCGTATTTCCCACTCTAAAAAGCCTGGCTTACTACGGCCTCTTCTTACTAGCTTTATTTCTTTAGTTTTATCCCTTTTTTACATTGCATTTATTTTTTTTATTTTACGAAAAGGTTTTAATTTTATAAAGCACCCCCAGTCACTAAAACTGTGGTAGCAATATTTGATAAATTTTCCGCAGAATTTTGAAGTTGCCCGACTTCTTTTGGTTCCATATTTTTTTTTTTTACCTTTTCCTTTATAAGGAGTGAACGGGACCCCCCTTTTCCTTCATTTTTGGCCCCTAAGTTTCCCCTGCCTAAAAGGGAGTTTTTGGGGCTCCCCCCCACGGACACACCGGCCTTAAGATAGGTGGAAACCTTACAATATCTGTGTGGGGGTTTTGTTTGTGTGTGGTGTCATATCAATACAAAAATAAACGTTTTTTTTTAAATGTTGAAACATTTAAAGATCGCTTATCCCAGCACCAGTTTTAAGGGGATTTAACAAAAGAAGGGAAAGAAAAAAGAAAGTGAAAAAAGAATCTTTGAAACGTAAACAAAAACCCGGGATAACTCGTGCAAACCGACCCTGCTCGTAACTTGATACACGGTTTTCCCAGCTTCCCTTTATGAAAGGGAGAAGAAAGATTGCAACAGATTCATTTTTTGGAAGTCGACAAGCTTTCGTTCGAAAACTTTCGGGAATTCGAGAGCTGCTCCGCAGAGGAAAAATTTACTGCGCAGAGAAAAGGAACGGATGATGCTTTTTCCCGCTGTTTACTGCTGGAAGGAAAGGCGGTACTGAAATATATATATATATATATATAAATAAAATATTATATTATATTATATATATATTATATATTTTATAATATAGGTTTTTCGAACAAACAAAACACACACACACCACAACACCCCCCTATAAAAATCATATTTATATATATATTTACATAAGGTTTTTGTGGGGTTTATGTGTGTTGTGTTTTTTGTGTGTGTGGTGTTTGTTGTTTGTGTGTTGTGTGTGTGTTTGGTGGTGTGTGTTTTTGGATTTGGTGTGGTGGTTGTTGTGGTGTTTTTTGTTGTGGTGGGGTGTGTGGGGTGTGTCACAATCATACATAATAATCATATTATTATTAAATATATATAATAAAATTATTAAAATAATAGTGTGGGGGTGGGGGGTGGGGTGTGTATAATATATATAATAAATATAATATATAATAAAATATATAATAAAATTTTATATATTATAAATAAATAAAATAATATAAAATTTTATATATATATAATAATATATAAATATATAATATACCAACACACAACACACACCAAACACATATAATATAAATAATATATAATATAAATATATATAATTTTAATATATATATATAAATAATAAATATATAATACAGTTAGGAATATAGAAATTCGATGAAAAAAAAGAAATAGTTTTTTTATGAATGGGGCGAAAAACCTTGTTTTTTTGCAGGGGAGGGGTAAAATAAAATAATCATGTGTTAATATTTAATTAGAAACAACGCAAAGCATTTGATTTTTACTTTCTTCAAATAAGGATAACAGAACATGTGATTTGTTTTCGTCACTCGTAGGGGAATATTTTTCAAAAGCGATTTTGGAAGGTTTGTTTACCGAAATGACCCCTGGGAAGTAAAACGGATCCCCTTTCTTTTTATCGAAACAAGTACCATATTATATATATAATAATAATATATATAATTATAATAATATATTATATATATATATATATATATAATATCCATATTTTTTGAAAAAGAAAAACGGCCCATTTTTTAAAATTCTATATGGCAGTAAATCTTCTTTTTTTCCGCCCCCGAAAAAAACCGATTCAAAAAAACAAAACACTGAGTCAATAAAAAAAAAAACATGCTAGTTTTTCTTATAGAATATCAACGAACAGAAAAAATGCAATAGGGTACATGAATACAATAAAGCCTTTTCATTTTGGTGTGTGGTGTGGTGGTGTGTGTGTGCGTGCGATGGTGTGGTGGTGGTGGTGCGGCGGCGTGCGTGCGTGTGCGTGTGTGTGTGTGTGTGTGTGGGTTGGGTGTTGGGTGTTGTGTGTGTGTGTGTGTGTGTGTGCGTGGTATGTGTGTGGCGGGCGTGGTGTGGTTGGTGTGTTGTGTGGTGGTGTGTGGTGGTGGGGGGCGTGCGGCTGCGTTGTGTTTTGTGTGCCCCGGGCCTATTTGAAGTCAAATGCTTGGTGATGATTTTGAAAAGTATATAAGTCCGTTTCAATTTTTCTGAATGCCCCTTTTTTTGTGCTAAAACCCTTTTCATATTTTTCAGTTTTTCGATAAGTCTGCTTTTAATGAGGGGAGCTTTAAACCCGAACAATGAGCGAGAAGATAAGTTTGTTCAATTCGATTCGGGAACTGCAAGCGGGTGTTGTCAAGAAGTCTAATGAAATGCTTACCCATTTGTCAATAGCTTTTTATTGTCTTCGTTTGGCAATGCACGTCTGTCCACAGTTTTACTGCAATGTAGCGGTTCATCTAGCTTTTGCGACCAGCTCAATTCCCACAATAGGAAGGTAACCCCCTTTCCTTTGAAACCCAGGGGGTAATTTTAAAGAAAAATGAAACAGAAGAAAAAACAAAGAAGAAAAAAAATAACAAATGTAATAAAATTAAATACAATAGAATTATCTCCAAATCATTTTTTAGTTTTAAAAAAGAACAAATTTAAATGATAAATTTTTTCCTTTCGTCAGTTTCAAACACTGTTTTAATAATCAGATCTGTACATTAAAAAATTTTTAGGTTTAACTAAACGGAAAGCACATTTGAGCCACAGAATAATGGAGGCCTCACGGTTTTATGGCGGGTGGAAGAAACAGTTATTAGAATCATTTGGTTTTTTAAATTTTATTACTTTTTAAACCTTTTGTTTTATGAACTGGGAAAATATGATTTACAACGATTTTTAAGTTACTGAATATATATATATATATAATATAAAAAATATAAAAATATTAAATAGTAAAAAAATTTTTTATAAGTATATGAATAAATAAAATTAAAATATAATTAAATATAATATATATAATTTAAATATAATTAGATAATTTTAATAAATATATAATATAAAAAAATATATAATATTTAAATATAAAATATACACACACACACACACACACACAACACACAATACACACACACAACATATATATATATATATATATATATATATATATATATATATATATATATATATATATATATACATATACATATAGATAGATAGATGTAGGTATGTAGAAAGATAGATGGACAGATGCGCAGATATAGATATGTAGATTGATAGATGGATATATGCATATATATAAACATGGCTAGAAAGATTGATAAATAGATATATTTATCAAGGTAGATATGTGGCTATCACTGTGTGTGTGTGTGTGGGTGTGTGTGTGTGTGTGTGTGTATATGTATGTATATATATTATATATATATATATATATATATATATATATATATATATATATATATATATATATATATATATATATATATATATTCATATGTATTTATATATATAACTATATGCATATATGTGTATATATAAATATAAATATATACAAATAAATATATATATATGTATAAATGTATATATTGCTACGCCAGTGGGTATTTGTCTCTGTGCGAAACATGTGTTAACATGAAAAGGATGACCTGGGCATGTGTTAACATGAAGGGACCTGGTCAAACATGACGCAACTGGCTGTGAGCGGAGGAGCGGAGGAACAAGCCAAGAGGAAGATGGAGTTGGGTGCTGCACTGGTGAAGACATCGTGTGTGCCCTTGTGACTGATAAACTTTGTGTTGCCCTGTTATAAGCTGTATCGTGCAGTGTGACATGCTGGTTTCTCCCCTGTATTGTGCCTATAGAAAAGTGTACGGGTAAATAACTTGTGTAAATAAAGGAAAGACTGTCATTTTGTGTTTATTTCGTGCCCTGCCTCACCACTTGGCGTTTCCCCTCATGGTGTTCTGGGACGCTGTGGTGCTCGGTGCCTCTTGGAGCTGTTCAGTGTTCACGACCCTGTGGATAGCACGCCGTCTGCCTAGCCTGCCTTGTGTTGGTGGCAGAGAGACGAGGCGGACCGGCGTAACAAATGGTGTCAGGAGTGGGATTTGTGATATTTGATCAGTGAGACGCGCCGATTTATCAGTCGTCCAAAGATGGCGGCAGCCATGGGGGAGAGGAGGCTTTGACTGAGGCAGGCACGAGTGAGGTGAATCCGAGCCAGAGGGACCTGATCACTGCCATGTTGGCCGGTATGAGGGAGGAAATGGCACAAAGGCAGAAGAGCAGGCACAGAGGGCACCGAACAGGCGCACCATCTCGTCGAGATGCAGGCAAGGAAGGCAGAGGAACAGTTCTGCCAACTTGTTGAGGTGCTACAGAGCAATCTTGCATCTGTGAAGATGGAAACTCAGCAGTACACCGACAAGGCCTGCAACAGCGTGAAGAGTGAACTGATGGAGGAGGTGCAGACTCTGAAGGGCGAGGTTCAGGACCTGAGGGAGGAAGTGAAGGCGGAAGGCAGCGTCACGAGGTAGTAACGTTGCAAGCGAGAAGGCAGACGAGGTTCTGGCAACAGATGCCAGAGGTCAGATTTATGGGTCTGCCTGGGGTCCGTGGCAG
>NW_023664089.1:0-14196 GCF_015228065.2 Penaeus monodon | reverse complement strand
AAAAATTTTTTTTATACATGCATACATATTATAGCATAGTATATATACATATTTGTCTATATACATATATATACAATTATATCATTATACATATATAAAAAATTTTTATAACGGATACATATTTAAACAGCACATATATACGTAAAATATAAAATACATGTACACACACCCACACACACACACACAAACACCACACACACACACACACACCCAAAACACCAACACACAACACCATGCATATATACTACTAAAACTACTTTATAAAACATACATAAAAAGGGCTTTTTTGTAGCATAAAAAACCCTTTACCTGAATTTTTTTCAAGTTCATCTTGATCATCAAAACACGGTATCATATTTTGTATGAAATAAAAAGTTTTGAAAAAAAGTTACTTTTTTTTCAATAAAAAACAAGTTAAAAAAAACCTTTAAAAAGTATTTAAATTTTGTTGTTTTTAATTACAAACAAAACATTGGGGAGTTAAAATAAAATGGGAAAGTTCTGCCTACTCTATAACTTATTGCTTTAATACATCATTTTCGCTTTGAAAGGCTTTTTTTTATATGTTTTTCCCAGAATGCATATAATATTAATCCGTGATATTTTCCCTATAGTCACGGATAATTAATGATTTGTTGATTAAATTTTAAAACAAACAAGATATAAAACCTTTTATTTTATTTTTTTAAAGCTTAAAAAAGTTATACCATAGAAGACAGAATGATTTTCAAGACTTCATCCCACCAAAGTCAATACCACGCTTTGATCGGGCCCTTGGAAAATTTTTACCATGTCGTTCCAGCGTCTCATGATTGCTTCTTTTAAAAGTAGAGTGAAATGGTCTGATGTACTACTCACTACTATACCTACTATATACTCTACTACTATACTATAAAAAAAAAAAAAAAAAAAAAAAAAAAAAAAAAAAAAAAAAAAAAAAAAAAAAAAAAAACAGAAACATTTTAGTTTTTTTAAGAGACTTACGATGCGTTTGTAATGAAATAAAATTTAAATCCCAATCTGAAACTTGTGAATATCTAAAAAAGAAAAAAAATTGCGCTCTGATTGGTGGGGCCCGGGCCGTGTCCAGGGAAGGATACACTTTTATACAAAAACCCAAAAACTCCCAATAATGTTGCTAAAGGGGGAAAATGTATCAAGGTATCAAAATTTTATATATTTATATGTATATATAAATAGTGTATATTATAATATATATTATAATATATATATATTATATATATTTTAAAATATATTATATATTTTAAAATTTTAAGCAGTTGCAAATGAAAAAAATAAAAAAGGAAAGATTTCCGCATTAACTTCCACCTAATTTACAAATTCGGTAGTACATCCCTTGAAAAATGGAATGCTGAAGAAAATTACACAAGAGAAAAGTGAAAGTGTGCTTATATCCACATAAGGGATGTGCCAGAACCAAGGGAAAAAAATTTTGGGTACGAGTCAACACAAATCAAAAATGCATTAAATAATAAAATACTTGTATTTTAATATTTTGAAAACTATTATGTTGTATATTACACAAATACCCCAATTTATCTTTAGATAAAACCCCCATATGAGCATAAAGAAATTCCCAAATTGTAAGATAAAATAAACATATTTTTACTAAAAATTTTGAGTTTAAAGTGTTTAAGAAAAATTTAATTAATCATTTTTCGTATTCCCAACCCAAAAAAATTTTTTACAGATTGAAATACTGCTATTAGGATCTAATCTAAGACTAGCACCTATCCAAATAAATGTTATGCTGTGAAAGGGACCTATTTCTGTGTTTTACCCCCTTGGTGTGATTGTTTGCCCTTTTCTGTCAAGAATCCATATCCATACCGGCTGAAATCCCTTTCTTAAAAACTGTTTTTTTTTTTTTCGAAAATACGAAGAAAGCAGATATATATTGAATAAAAGTTTAAACAAGCGCATGTAATTTTCAATAACTCAATGAATAACAAAGGGGATGCTATCTATTGTCTTTTTTAAAACCCCAAAACAGTACGATATGGAATTTTGCTTATTTTTTTTTTTAACCATTAGTTTTTAGGAAAATTTGATTATTTATACCCTTTTTGAACCCCAAAATAAAAGCCCATATGAAACCTTTTGTTGCTTGATGTGAATCGACACTTTTGCAAAACTTTAGTTAAAAGAAGTAGTTATGGGGTACATCAGTTCCCACACTGGTTGTGGACCAGGGGAGAGTGTCCACCAAGTTGTTGAAGAAAACAGGGAAAAATTTGATAGGGGGATAGGAAACAGAGAAAACCTTTTTGTCCACCAGCTTTACTATACGGCATACGAGCAAAACCCCAAAGGGCTTTTTATCCTGACGTAGCACCTAGGTCACTATTGCTTTTCCCTCAGTTACCCCTCGACGCTGTGTTTTCCCCAATTAAACGGTTTTCCCCAATTTGATCACAGTTTCCCCAAATTTTTTCACCCTGTTTCCCTATTCATTGCCATGTTTTCCCCAGCTGATCACAGTGTTCCCTAGCCAATCACCGTGTTTCCCCCAAAAGCCGGTTTTCCCCGAACCCCAAACAAAGTTTCCCATTTGACACCGTGATTTCCCCCCAATTTTTATCGGTTTCCATTTGATTGCCATGTTTTCCTATCCCTATTTTCCCCAAATTTAAAACATTGTTTTTAAATTCAATTGCTGTTTTTCCCAATTCGATCAGGGGTTTTTCCTTTTTTGGTTGCCATTTCCAAATTCAATGCTGTTTCCCCCTTTTATCCCAGTTCCAAAATTTGATTGCCTTTTTACATTTTATTTCTGGCTTCCCAATCCCAAACATCGTTTCCCAAAATTTTTCACCCGGTTTCCCAATTTTTATCGCGGTTTCCCCAAATTTTATCCCCATGTTTTCCAAAATTTTATCCATTTTTTTAAAAATTTGACTTTCCCAAATTTAAACCCCCGGGGCGGAATTTGATCATTTAATTTTTCCAAAATTAAAACACCGGGGTTTTTTAAATCAATTGCGTTTTTCCCATCCTATCAACCTTTTTGCAATTTTAAAAACCCATGTTTTCCCAATTTTATTTCTGTGATTCCAATTTTATCGACGTGTTTCCCAAAATTTATCCCTTGGCCCATTTCGATCACCCTGTTTTTTAATTTGATCTCCCTGTTTTCCAAAAACAATTGCTGTTCCCCATCCTTCAAAGTGTTTTCCCCTTTTACGCCGTGTTTCCCATCGATTTCCATGTTCCCAGTTTGATCACTGTTTCCCCAAATTTAATTGCCTTTTCTCAAATTTTTTTGCCTGTTCCCCTTCAAACCCAATTTTTTCACTGTATTTCTTATTTTTCAAGTGTTTCCCAAATTTAAAACCATGTTTCCCATTTTAATCACTGTTTCCCCAGCTGATCTAGGTTTCCCATTTGTACCAGTTTTCCAATTTGATCTCCTATTTCCCAATTTAATCACTTTTTCCCAATCTGATTCCCGGGTTTTTCCAATTTTTGACACCAGTTTCCAATTCGATCGCGGTTTGCCAAGCGTTAAATTTTTCCCTTGATCATAGATCAAATCCCGTTTCCCTAAAATTTGCCGCTTTAACCCTAGCTAATCAAATTTTTCCCACCCGTCGCCGCTTTTCCTGAGCTGACAAGGGTTTTTCCCCGGCCAATGCCATGTTTATCTAAAAATTACTGTTTTTCCCCTACCAATCACCATTTTTTCCCTAGTTTGGGGTTTTCCCCCTTTGCCCCTTCCCCTGATAATGTTTTCAAAGCTTTGTTGAGACATTTGTTTTGGAGATTTTTATCTAAAAATTGCCCAAGCTATTTACCCTAAAAAATTATTTTCCTCTTCCCTTAAATAGAGGGTATAATCCCCAATCACTGGGGGTTTATCTTTGAGGAGTGTTTGTAGTGGGTGTGAGTTCCAACTGGTAAGGCTGGGGGGAGGAAAAGAGTGTAGCTTTCCCGCCAATCAGAAGGCGGAGGCACTGTATTTGGGCCCGTATGAGAAGCCCTTTGGGGAAGAGCAAGGACATGGTGTTGGATTTTATGGACCCAAAACCTGGCAAGATGCAGTTGCAGTTGCAGGTTGTGCGCTACAAACTTTACCTTGTCTCTCTCCGTCTATCAATTAGTTTATATGAGCAGCTGTTATGGGGTTAACAATAGTCATTGAAAAGAATTTTAAGGGGTTAAAAACCCTCATGTGAGAACGCATACCTTCCAGCAATCACTAATGTTTGTGATACCAGTTAGTTTTTTTTAAAGATGCGGAGAGTTTTTGAAATTGGAAAAGGGAAAAAAATGTCTCAATTGCGAGCCCCTTAAAACAGCCACTTTTCCCCTATAAAGCAGTTTATGTTATTTTTTCATAAATTTCCACTGTTACCACCAATTTTTTTCTTGGGGTGTATTTTTAGATACTCCAAACTACTTCAAAAAAAGTTTTACCTTTTTATATTTTTTTCAAAAACAAATATGAAACATTTTCTGTTTGGGAGTGAGGACTAATGAATTTACCCATCTTCACTCTTGAACAATTCCCCTGTTTGGACCTTCATTGTGTTATCTGGTTCAGTCGTTTGCACAAATGTAAATTAAATTTTCAGATTCCATCATTTCAACCCAGGTCATTCATGACTGTTAAAAAAGAGTTTTATCCAACAATGATCCTACCTGATATGTAGGATTTAGCCCCGCAGGAGTAGCATATCAGGAATTTCCACTTTACCTCCCAACCCCTGCATTTAAGGGGACATAGTTTCGGTAGGCAAATCCCAAATCATTTAGATCCTACGGGGTGTGAATATGTATGGGATGTGTATTTTGGCAGCTTGGAGGAGGGGGGAGTCGTCCCAGTATTGATCCCCTCATGCATGAAAATATACTGACTGAAGTCAGCCAAGTGATCTCCAAGCTGAAAAGTGGTAGGAATGGGTTCTTAACATCCCCACTGAACTGTGGTTTTGATGGTGAACCTAAGTTTGTACGACATCTGTCTGGGGTGGTACCATTCCCATGGGTGTAGAAAAGGTGTGGTCATTTCTGTGCAGGTGGTGGTTTAGAACTATAACATCAAAGCATCAATGTCAGATTTAAGTGGGAACCCATTTTATTCTTTATTTTTTATCAAAGCCCATTTGCTGGGCACCAGAGCTGGAGAAATCCAGATTCACCTAGAAAACCCAAATTTGGGGTAATTTCAGCCCATGCTGATTTCACCCGGGGTTGTTATGGTTATAAAAATCTTAAGCACAAATCATTTGGGGGACTGGCCTAACAATCCTGACATTTGGAAATTTAGGGGAATAACGTAAAAATAAGAAGGGCTGGGTGCATTTTAGTTTCTTATAATATAAAAAACATAACATTAATTATATTCTTTAGTTTCTAAAAGCCTGCAAACAAGAAAAACCCCCCATTGCTTCAGCCTTTGGAACCCCCAAAAACATTGCCAAAACACCCCAAAAAACAGGGGTTTTTTTTGTCCCCCAGACTCTCCCTAATGAGTAGATTATTCACCGGAAATTTTTGTGCAATTATTTTCGGAAATTTGTCAGAATACCTTCACTGACCGTCAGAAGTAGGGTTTCAATAGATTCCTCCAGCTTACGCCCCTATATGTAGGACCAACATTTTGGCCCTGATAGCAGGAAGGGCATGAAACATGGGGAAATTTGGGGGGAAAAACTGAATAAACATCATAAAAAATAATATTAAGAAATTTCCCTCATTATAAAAAAAGTCTTTACACGCCAAGCAGAAAGTTGTGCACCAGAAAACCCCCCTCCCCACAACCCCACAAGGGAAGAGAATCCGCATATTCACGGCAGGATAGAGATACGACCGACATGGGGGGCTGCTAATGCCGAGTCTGTCCCCGCTTTATACGTACACCAGGGTGGATTTTTTTTGCCAGGGTGTTGGGCGCCAGCGCCCCCTGGGAGGTTGCAGGGGCTGTGTCCCAAATTGACTATTTTTTTTTTTTTTTTAACGGTTTGGGTTTATGTTTTAGCCGCGTGGCAATCATGATACTTAATGTATTTTCATGTTGTGATGATTTGGAGGGTACGGGGTAGGGTCCCCCGTTCCTTTCCACGGGGTGCGGGGTTTTCCTTTAGGTAATCATTCTCTCTATTACGGGCTTTAGACCGCATGACTTGGGCGGGTTTTCCCGCCCCCGTAGTAGGTAGGGAATCAAAGGGGAAGTTCCCTTCCCAAGGGGAAAAACGCGCCGGTGGTGATTCGAACCATCGACCTCAAATACATATATATATAAAAATACATGAACGGGAAAGATACGTTGGGAAAAAAATATTTAAAAAAGGGGAAATGTAAATAGAAGGCAAGCTCCCCAGCCCGACTTTGACCCCCGAGTGGGCACCCGTCAGGTCCCCTCTAGGGGGAAAAAAAGGGTGGGGGGCCCAAAAACCCCTCGTAAGGGAAGATGGGGGAAAAAGGGGGCCCCGGAAATTTTTAAAAAATTTTTAAAAATAATTTAAATATATAAATTTTTTTTTTTTTTTTTAAAATATTTTTTTAAAATTTTAGGAGAAAAAAGGATTGCAGGGCACCCCGAAGGATAACAAATGGACATTTTTGCCCAATCTAAATTTTTACCGAATTTTCCCTTTTGGCCTTCCCCTCAGGGCAAGAACAAAGGGCGTTACCATTTTTTTTTAAAAAAAATATTAAAAATAATTAAATTTTATTTAAAAATTTAAAATTTTTAAATTTATTTAAATTTTTATTAAAATTTTAAAATTTGGGAATATAATGGGAAAAATACTTGCCATCTTTTAGACAAAAAATGAAGGGAAAAAGGAAACGCGAGCCTTAAAAAAGGGGAAAAATTTAAAAAATGCCTGCGGACCCATTAAAACCCCTTTTTATTCGGGGCCCCAAAAAAAATTAGTTCTATTACCGATCTAAAATCAGCCCCTTTTTCCGAAAAAATTTTTTTGAAAAAAACCCATTTTCCAAATTTAAGAAAACCTTTCTTTTTTTTTATTATAATTTAGTTTTTTTAATTTTTTGTTTTGTTTTGGGGGGGGGGGGGGGGGGGGGGGGGGGGGGGGGGGGGGGGGGGGGGGTTTTTTGGGGGGGGGGGGGGGGGGGGGGGGGGGGGGGGGGGGGGGGGGGGGGGTGGTGGGGGGGGGGGGGGGGGGGGGGGGGGGGGGGTTTTTTTTTTTTTAAGTTAAGTTAAAAATTTTTTACCACCGGTATCGTCAGGGGGGGGAATAGAAAGTTTTACAAACTGAAATTGTTCAGGTGCATTATTAAATAAAATAGAAATTAAACAAAAATTTAAAAAAATTATTTCAAGTTTGAAAGGGTTTTTTTCTTACTATTAAAAAATAAAAATTTTAAAGGGTTTAACGGTTATTTTCCTGATAATGAAATAAAATTTACATTTCTAAGGCACAAAATTTGAATATCTAACTTCTTTGTTTTTTGTTCACATTACACCCAGATTTCTTTTTCTTGCCCTCGTTCCAGTACATCTTAACCTAACTTTCTGCAATCCAGAATCTTTTTACTCTCCCCCAAAACCCTTCATTTTTTTAAAAATTTAGTCCATGGAAAGCTTTGCCTTTATTTTTCAACCCTTTTTTTTCCCTTTAGCTTTTAAAAAAGTCCCTGGAATTCCCCAAATTATTCAAAACCTGGAGGTTTTCCCAATTTTGTCATTGGGGCTTCTTCCCAATGAGTGTTTCCTAAAAAATGAATGTTAAATTACCTGTTGAAATTTTTTTGGAAAAATCTTTCTTTCCCCAGTTTTAAAAATTTACGCCGGGAATTTTCCCAAAAAAAACCCCCCAAAGACAAAAAACCGGCAAAAACCCTAAATCCTTTTGGAGTCTGGCCGTTTTTATTCTCTTTTTGGGTTTTTATAACTTTTTGATAAAAGGGAAACCCGACCGTGTAACCGTGGCGAATCTTGCTACACCCATAGATTCTTGTTTTTTTTCCGTACCTTTGAAAACCAATTTACCCCCCTTTTTTTTGGGTAGACTGAAGGTGACCCAATTTAAATTTTTTCCCAGGGTGGAAGGCGACCTTTTGGTTTTTAAATTGGAACTTTGGTTTTAAAATTTGGAGTTTTTGTAAAAAGGGGCGCGCGTTTTTGGGTTTTTTTTTTGGTGTTTTTTTCCCGTGTTTTAAAATTGGAAACGGGGTTTTAAGTTTCCCCAAAAATTTGAAAAAATTTTTTTTAAAAAAATATGGAATTTTTAAATTTATTCTGTTCTATTTCTTTTGGGGCAGGGGGAAACCCTCATAGTTTTTTCCCCCTCCAAAACCCATTTTTTCCACATTTCAACAAGGGGGAGGGTTCTACAACGACCTTTAAAAAAACCAATAAAAAAGCCCAGGGGTTTAACATTGGCATTTTCTCTTCGAAAAGAATTTTAAAGGTTTCAACTCTCCCAGAGTCTTTTTAGAGAGAGGACCAGGTCCATATTTATTCCCCCTTTTAAATTGTGGTTTTCCCAAGCCCCGGTCACCTGTGCGAAAAGTGGGTGGGGGTATGATAACGGGTTTAGAGCCCTTGTTTTTCAGCGGAAATGACTAATCCACACTCATAGCCTTTTTCTGTGATTCTGCGAAATTAAATTTTCATCCTCACTTGGTGAGCTCTCGCATGTCATAGCAAGATATGATGGATTTACCATCCCCAAAGGGGATATCTGACCGCTTTTGCATGAGGACATTTTAACAGCATAGGCTGAAATCCTCCCCGTGGCGTCCCCAAATTCAAAAAACTGTGAAGTGGAAAATTTCACTCCCCTGACAGGACACTTTCAGATTGTTTAGAGATACATTTTAATCCAGTTCAATAAACTTACCCCGGGTGCCAAAGCTTACTAATTTTTCTAGGAAATTCTGTTTTTCAATGTCAAAAGCGACTTAAGGTCAAAAAAAACAGTGTGCTTTCCCCGGAAAAGGGGAAAAAAACTCTGCAAAGCAAGTTTTTTGCTACTCCAAAAAGAAAACCTACAGTCTGTGAGATAATTTACCTTTTAACCCTTACCCGAGTTTGGTTTTAAAATTATCCTTTTGAACTTTGCATCCTGAGGTTAATAAAATTGGGCGGAATTTTTCAGTTTTGATTTCGGGTTGGGATGATTAGCTGCGTGTCCCGGGGCCCGACGAAACTTGGACAAAAATTAACCTGTATAGGTGCAAAAGGGATTACCCGGTACCGAGCATAAGGGGGAAACTATAGGGAAATTTCCCTCCTCACTGGGGGGACGCTTTTTTCCCTTTTATCAGGGATTTTTCAGTTCCATCAGTGATCTCAGCAAAGTTGAGGGGGTCAGTATCAGAACATCCAATCTCAATGGCAAATTTGCGTGCTTTTTAGATTGACTAAGGTGATCCCGAAAATTTGGGGGAAGTGAGCCCCCCCCCCCCCCCCAATTTTGGGCGCTCCACCCATTGACTAAGGAGCATTTGTTTTGCAAGAGGGCTTGGGGAAGCGGGGTGTTGTTGGTTTTCCTGAAATTCGTTAATTTTTTCCAGACTCCGACATTTTAGGTGTTTTTTGTTAATGCTTTTTAGGAACTGTTCAAAATGTTTATTTCTGAAAAGAGTTTTTAATTCCCCAGGTTTTTGTTTCCTTAAAAATTTTAAAAAGGGTTTTCCGGGGTTTTCCGCTTTTAATTCATAAAACTCCTAAATCGCCCCTTTTTTCCCAAAAATGTAGGGCACCCACCCCTTAGGTTGTTTGGAGCATTGTGAGTTCTGTTTTTGAAGGTTTTCTTTGGGGCAGAACCCAAGGTTGTAGTAACAGTGACCACTGTTTTATGCCATGGAAAAATTTTTCAACACTTGTTATGTGTAATCATTGACCATTCATAGAACGTGACTTAAAGTGATCTCAAGGTAAGGGGGATGAAAATTTTTACCCTTTTTTTTTGGGCTGAGTATTATCAACACGTATCCGTTATTTTGCAAAGTGGTCACTGATTAGCCTGTTGCAAGCTGTTCGACGTTCCATGCACAAGATCCCTTCCCATTAATAAATCTAGCCGCCCCCGCCACGTGATTGCCTGTCGTACATAACTGTCATAGATCTGTTTTCACAAAAATGTCGGAACTCTTGCCATTTTCATTGCATTTACATCTCGAAAAGTATAATGTTAGCATTAAAAACCCATGATATTTTGCCGTGATTTTGAAAGTTTGGGGAGTGAATCATCTGAAAATTTCACCCCCTTTGGGATACATTTTCCCAAAGAAAAAACCCGAGGCTGTTAGAATATGTAAATGTGATACTGCACATTTTTGTCATTAGATTTCTGCACCAACTTATGCGGTTTTGGGGTCTGACATAAATCAATAGGCCCGTATTCCCGTGTTCGATAGGAGGGTAGCCTCTAATTCTAGGGGGGTTTTTTTTTAGTGGCTGAGTGAAGGGGTCTTTTTACAGTAACGGCAACATTATTGTTATGAAATAGTAAAGCAAGTCATTTAATTTTACGGTTGACACCACGTAATTCCCTGAAAGAAAAGTAATTGTTTTCTTTTTCCCCCTCACACCCTAAATTTAATGATTGTCAAATTCCTGTTTTTATAAAAACTTTTGTCTGCATATTTTTTACTGATTACGTATTTGGGTTTTTTCTTCTTTATTCTGTTTTCGCGCTTTCCCCGTATTGATACTATACGCATAATCCGTACCTATAGCATTTTTAGTGATGTCCCCCGATCGGCGTTTCCCTTGCATCTTTGTACGTCATTTTTTGGTCACTGTGTCACTGTTTTAGTGGTCCGCCGTGCGTAAAAATAATATCAAGACCTCATTCGATTTTCAGCATCACTAACATCACTAACATCATCAAAACACTGGTAATAAAAAACAGAGACCTCATTGTATTTTCAACATCACTAAAAATCACAAAAGCACATTTTCCCTGTTACACGCCACTTTTTTCGTGCGAAAAATAATATCAGAGACCTCATTCGTATTTTTAACATACTAACCCACTAACCCTCATCAAAGACATTTTCCCCGTCACACGATCACTTTTGTTTTTCCATTATATTTTTTAATCGCCCAACTCTTGCCTATGTTTTTTTTTTATTTCAGCAACTCTTGCCCGACGCTTCTTTTTTTCCCGCCGTGTCCAGTTTATTTTTACCCAAGGTTTTTCCTGGGCACTGTGCGGGAATTTCCCTTGGGTTGGGACGTTTTTTTCTCTCTCTCTCGTAGAGTTTAAAATGATTTTAATTCTTTTTGCTTGTTTATTTGTTTGGACAATGTTTTGGTTTTGGGTTTTTGAAAAATTACTTTTCAACGTTTCATAAATCACTTTCTTCGACTCTGCAGCTTCCCCATTTACTCCAGTCTTTCCCTTACCCCCCCCCCTTTACCCCCCGGCTCCCCCCCGCATCCCCCAAAATCGTTGGGGGGAGGAAAGATATTAAAAAAATTTATTTTTTGGAATTAGTCTTGGGGGGTTGGTGCCCGGTAACAATTCCCTCCCTCTCTCTCTCTCTCTCCTCTCTCTCTCTCTCTCCTCTCCTTTTCCTCTCTCTTCTAATATAATATATATATTATTATATGTGGTGTGATGTGTGTTTTGGTGTGTGGTGTGTTTTGTGTGGGTGTGTGTTGTGTGTGTGTGTGTGGTGTGTGTGTGGGTTTTGTGTGGGTGGTTGTGTGTGGTTGCGTGCGTGCGTGCGTGGTGCTGCGTGCGTGCGTGCTCTCGTGCGGGGTGCGTGCGTGCGTGCGTGGGGGTGCGGGGCGTATTTCTGTTATGATTTGGGGGGGGGGGTGAGGGTTTTGCCCTGCAATCACAAAAAAGAAAAGCCACTAGCGTTTTAAAGTACCCCGGAATGGACCAAAAACCAGATTAATATCGTTTTTGGTAAAAAAAAATTATAAATACCAAAAATTTGCCCTGAGAATAGATTTTTTCCCCGCAAAAAGAGGCTTTTTTTAAAAGTTGGGGGGTGAAACCCCCCATCCCCCCCCTTTAATACGCCCCTTGGTGTGTGTTTTTGGGGTGTGTGTGGTGTGTGTGTGTGTTGTGGTGTGTGTGTGTGTGTGTGTGTGTGTGGTGTGTGTGTGTTGTGGTGTGTGGGTGTGGTGTATGTGTGTGTATGTGGTGTGTGTTTTTGTGGTGGTGTGTGTGTGTGTGTTTGGGGTGTGTGTGTGGGGGTGTGTGTGTTGTGTTTGTGTGTGTGTGTTTTGTGGTGTGTTATTTATGTGTGTGGGGGGGGGGGGGTAGAGATTTTACAGGAACCCTTGAAAAACCATCGTCCCGGGCGTTTTTGGATGCATTTTGAAAATTTAACTCCTTTTTAATTTTCCTTTAAATTTTTTTTTTTAAAGGAAAAACACAGATGAAAAAAAAAATTTTGTTTTATCCATCAGGGGGACGTTTATTCGTTTCATGCGTAAATTTTATCAAAATAATATTTTAATTTTTGGGCTCCTATCCTTACAAACAAAATTTAAAACCTTTCGGCCGTATGAGGGTGTTGTGGCTTTAGTCTCTGAGCGTGATGCAGAAGATACTTTCGTCATTTCTGGGAAATATGAGGTTGCTGCGATGACCCGGTTGTAACTGACCCCAATTTTATTATGACACTGTCCCTTTTTCATCTTTCTGTGGGGTCGCTCTCATAACAATAACCTACCAACTTAAATATCCACAAAAATATGTTTTAAAACCCCAATCTACACAAAAGAAAATTGAGTTTGAAATTTTCGTGCCATGGCATTTTTAAAAGTTCCCCTGGATTTAAATTTTAGATGCGAAAAACCTTTTCAGTTCGGGATTTTTTTTGAATAAACATTTTTGCTGCAACGATTAGTTTGCATGGAGAGTAAAAGCATCGTCTATATAAATGAAAAAACGCAGCGCTACCTCAAAACGGAAAATTTCTAAGCTAGAAATACGATCTTTATTAATTTTAAAACCCCATGTGCTGCTTTGGCAAAAAACACAATTTTCAGTTTCCCAAGCCTATAATAATTGTTTTTTCATTTGTACACAAAAAAACAGCAAATAAATTTTTTACCAAAGAACTGTGCCAGGAAAATCAACAATACTCACCGATCCCTAGACAGTTGAAAAATCTGAAGTTTTCCCCGTGCAACTGACCTGCAACAATGGAGACTATTTTAAACCCATACCCACACTTCCCCCCAGGGAAAAATTTGGAGCTTTATATCTATTAAAAATTCAAAAAAAATACAGGCTGCCGCGCTCACTCGAGCTTTTTCCCCGCCAGGGGGGGAAGAGGATACCAAAAACTAAGAGTATTAATACAGTTCCTCCCCTAATATAAACAAACAAAAAGCCAAAAAAAAAAAAAATTTCCCCCTTTTATAAAATCTAAATTTTTTATCCCTCCACCATAATTTTTATTTATATTTTTTTTAAGATTCCCCCAAAATTTACGCGGTACAGTTTCCAGCCCTGCCACACAGGTAAAAAAATGCAGAAATCAAATTTAAAGGAACCAATCATATCAGATGACAAAGCTCCCACAAAACTAAATATAAAATTAAATGAATGTTACATCTAAATTTTTCCATTTAATTTTTCCTGGGGGGAAAATAAATAGGTCATGGCCAAATTTGCGCAAATTTTCCCTCGCTCTTGTTGTAGGGAACATCTTTTTCCACAGTATCCTATGTTCCCAATAAACACATTTTTTTCTACCAAACAAGAACAGCCCCGGTGGTAATAAAATATTATCTTAATCATTATATCTTAGTAATTATCCATTTTAAAGAAAAAGAATCCAAAATCTTCATCCTTTTTACTCTTTTCTTTACGTTCGCACATACATGCCCAGCTTAGAAGAAATAGCCCGGAACCAGCATTAGTTACATTATTGACGGTTTGTTGTTTCTATCGTTATTTTTTCTTATTTTCAGTATTATTTTGTTATTTATTTTTTTCATACATATCAGAACTCAAATTTTGCTTTTTTATTTTTTTCATAAAGATGAGGTTATTTATTTTTATGTTGTTAATACAAATACAGATACTACTACTGTTTCTGCTGCTGCTGCTGTTCTGTATCAGATTGTTAAGTACATCATTATATCACTGCTACAAAAAAAACATCATCGTACAACCCTTTTTAAGATCCCCTTTCATCAACCACAGACCATTGCAAGAATGATTGTGGCAAATGCGCCCGGGGGTGATTGATTTTTCCGAATTATTGCTGCGTCACAGTTGA
>NW_023664088.1:0-14198 GCF_015228065.2 Penaeus monodon | reverse complement strand
AAATTTTATAAAATTTTATATTATTATAAATTTTTATATATAAAAATTTATTATATATACATTATATAAAACAAATTTTCCTATATATATACATCTATATATATAATTATATATTTTTAAAAAAAAAAAATATATTATTATATATATATATATATATTATTATAATATTATATATAATATATATTTTATATTACTATAATATATATTACACATATATAAATACACATATATATATAACAATATATACACATATTTTAAACATATATATAACATATATACATATATATATATATATATATATATATATATACACACAACAAAATCTATATATAAAACATATTATAATTATACATATATTAATTTTATTTTATAATATAATTAATATTATTATTTTAATATATAATTTTATATTTATATATATAAATATATATATTAAAAATATATTTTGTGGGGTGTGTGTTTTGGGTTTGTGTGTGTTTTGTGTATGTATGCATGTATGCATGTAATGTATGTATGCATATTTGCATGTATGTATTTATGTTTGCATGCATGTATGTATGTATGTATGTATGTAGGGTTATTTTATGTATTGTATGAAATGTATGTTTTATGTATGTATGTATGTAGGGTATTTATTGAGTATATATATTATATTAATATACTATATATATTTAAATTATATATATTATAATATTTATATATATATTATATAATAAATATGTATATTATAATATAATTATATTATATATATATGTTAAAATTATATATTATATATATATGTATTTATATTAAAATTATGTTTTATATTTAAATATATAATTAAATTATTAATATATAATAATATTTATATATATATATTTTATTTTATAAAATTATTATGTAATTTTATATTTTAATTTTATTTTTAATAATAAAATTTATTATATAATATAAATTTAATAATATATAAAATATTTAATAAAAATTATTAATATATATAAAAAATAAATTATTTATTAATATTTTTATATTTTTTATATATATTATTAAATTATATTATTATTATTATATTATATATTATATTTTTAATATATATATATATAAAAATTTATATATATTATATATTTTTATATATATATTAAATTTAATTATATATATATAATATATTATTTTTTTTAAAAAATAAAAAACGACCCCTAACCCCCCAAGGCCCCAAAGTCAAAAACAACCATTTTGGGGGCAAAATTTTTTTAATTTTTTTTTTTTTCCATTGGGAAGTTTTTTGAAGTGTGTTTTATTTGACCCTTTTTATTGTAAACGTTTTTAAGACTTGGCAAAATTGGAAATTTTGAAGGGGAAAACTTTATTTTTTATTAAATTTTCCCCTTTTTTTTAACTGTAGTTGTGGGATTCAATTGGAATTTTCTGAATTTTATAGCTCATTTTTTTTTTCCATGTAGTGCTTTTTTAAACTAAATTTGGAAATGAAATGTTTTTTAATTTGGCTGTAGGGGGAAAAATATATTGCCCTATTAAAATTAAAATTTTAAAATTTTTAATAAAATTTTTTTTTACATTTGTGGATTAATCTATGTGTTTCCCAAATTTCCTTTTTTCCCCCCTTTTAAAAAGAAAAATTTAATAAAGGCAAATATTTTTTTTTGTTGAATATATTTAGCATTCAAACTTTTTCCTTTTAAAACTGTTTCCCAAATTAGTGAATTTTTTTTTGCTGGGGCAATCATGCATCAGAGCCTTTCCATTGGGTGCATAAAATCCACCTCTTTTTATAAATTTTTTGTAACATGGCTCCTTTTTATGCCCCCAAAAAATAAAAGGTTGATTGGAGTATTTGTCTCCTGGAACTATTTTATTCATCTTTTTTTTTGCATGTTAGAGAGAGGAGAGAAGGGGGAAAGAGAGAGGAGAGAAGAGAAGAGAGAGGAGAGAGAGAAGAGAGAGAGAAAGAGGAGAAAAAGGAAGAGAGAAAGGGAGAGAGAGAGAGGGGGGAAAAACGGGGAGAAAAAAAAAGGGGAGAAAAGAGAGAGAGAGAAAGGAGAAGAGAGGGAGAGAAAAAAAGGGAGGAGGGGGAAGGGGAGAGAGAGAAGAAGAAAGAGAGAGAGAGAAGAGAAGAGGGGAAGGGACAGACGGGGGACAGACAGACAAAAAGCCCCAGACAGACAGACAGCCCAACAGACTTTTTCAGCAGCCCCAGAAACAATTCAGCCCAGACATCGCAGACAGACAGACAGACCGACCCAAAGCCCGAAACAGACAGACAACGGGGACAGAAAGACAGACAGACAGAAAGGACAAAACAGAAAAAAACAAAAAAACAAAACAAGGGGGGAAAAATAAGAAGTATGAAATAAGGGGGGATAAGGGAAAAAAAAGAAAAAAAGTAGTTTTTAAAAACCCAAATTGGCTGCAGGGGGGAAATTTTTATATAATCATCATTTTCCCTGAAATTTTTGGTTTATAAATTTTTTTTTTGGCCGTAGATGGCCCCCCCAAAAATGTTATCACCAAGGTGTCAGCTATGAGGCCTATCTTTCCTTTTTTTTTACCCTTTTCCCCTTGATATTGGGGAAAGGGAAAAATTCTTTTATTTTTCATTTTGTTATTGGGGTTTTTTTTAAAACTTTTAAAAAAAAAATCATAATTTCCCCAAATGTTTTTTTAAAAAAAAACATTTCAATATTAATAGCATTAAAAAAAAAAAAATTCAAATTAAAAGAAGGGGAAAAAAACAGGCACCCCCCCTTGGCCAAAACCAATTAAAACTCCTTGGGGGCTAAAACACTTTAACTATCTGTAAAAAAAAAAATTTTAAAAATATCGGGGGGCAATACAAAAAAAAAACCCTTTGGGGCCGGGGTTTAAAGGGTTTAACTATCTTTTAAATTTTTCTGACACCCAAAAAATAAGGCTTTGATGTAAAATCAGGGGGGAGTGTTGGGTTGTTTTCATTTTTTTTTTTAAAAAAAAAAAAGAAAAATAAAAATAATAAAGGTTTTTTTTTGTTGAAAATAATATTTTTAAAAAGTTTCCTTTGGGGAAAAACATTTTTCAAAAGGGGAAAAAATAGTCAAAAACCCAAAAAAAAATTAAATGATTTTAAGCCCCTTTTTAGTTTACATAAAATTTTTTTAAAAAATTTAAAAGGAAAACTGCAAAAAGGTATCCCGTTAAAAGGGGGAAACATACGGGAAACCCCTTTCTCCTTTGCATGATTGATTTTTTCATGATTTTGGGGGTTTGCTTTTTTACCACACTTTTTTATTTTCTTAAAAATTAAAAGCTTTATTCTGGATTTTTATTTTTTTACCTCCTAAAAAGGCAGTATGGTGCTATATCATTTAAGAAAAGCTTTGAAAATGCAGAGTTATCCCCCATTTTTTTTTTAAAAGGGGGCTCATTCTTTTTGGGTTGTGAAACTGGGGCCCATTGTTTGCAGGGACAAAAAAAAAAATAAATACAAAAAAAAACCTTATTAACAGGTTTTAAAATGCTGCTTTAGTTTAAAAACTGTGTATTTATTTTTTTTTTTTTTTCATTTTCCGGGGGGAAGAAATTTAAAAAAATTTTTTGCTTAGATCTTTTCGGGGCCATGTATTAATATAAAAAGATTAAGATGCCCCCCCCAGAAAAATGTAAAAAACCCTTCAAAAGGAAAAAAGTAAAAGGGGGGGGGGGAAACAAAGCAATGTAATCTTCTTTTTTTTTTTGCAAAAATTTTTTTGGTACAAAAAAAAAACCCAAACTTTTTTGGGTACATTTTTAAAAAAAATAAAAAAAACCAGCACATGCATGCCCTAAAGCAAAAAAGTTATGATACCTTTTTAACCTTGAACATTTTTTTAATCCCTTAAAAAATTTTCTTTTTTTGGAAAATTGAACATCCCCCCTCCCAATGATAGGGAAAAAATTTTTTGTTTTTTTTATACTCTGGTTGCATTTTTTGCACTTAAAAAGGAAAAAATTTTTGTTTGGGTTTTTTTGATTGAGGCTTTTAAATTTTTTTTGT
This sequence comes from Penaeus monodon, assembly GCF_015228065.2. Lineage (NCBI taxonomy): Eukaryota > Metazoa > Arthropoda > Malacostraca > Decapoda > Penaeidae > Penaeus > Penaeus monodon. The sequence continues at coordinate 10,192 of NW_023664088.1, read as the reverse complement.
TTTCCTAAAAATTTTTGTATTATTTTTTTTACAAATTTTGATTTCTAAAATTCCCCGAAAGGGAATGGCAGTTTTTTTAAGAATCCCTGAACGAAAATAATACGTGTGGAGAATATGGTGTAGGAAAAAGCTCTCCTTTCCGAGGGTTTTAAAAAAAAAAAAAAAACAGAAAAAAAAAAAAAAAACTGACAGAAAAGGTCTATTTTTTAGGTTCTAGATACTATGAAAAGTTTACCGGCACTGGGGTTTTGGGAAATTTTAAGGTTGGTTTACTTTTTTGTTTACCAAGCTTTAAATTTTTTTTTGACTTGGGGAAAATTGTATCCTCCATGATGAAACTGTAGATCGCACTTGTTTTTTTGTAGATTTTTTTGTTTTATTTTTTTTTGCGCTTTCAATTTTTTTTGAAATTTTAATAAGACAGAGACAAAGGGGGTAAAAAAAATAAGAAAAAGAAAAAACCAAATAAAAAATTTTAAAAGGGGGAAAAACAAAACAGATTTTTGGATAAAACTTAAAGGATCTCTTAAAAAAAATTTACATGTAAAACTTTTTTCCTGATAGTTTTTAGTTTTTTTTTTAAGTTTTTTTTAATCTTTTTAAAAAAAATTCTTGGGATTTTTGGGTTTTTTTTAAATTAATTATCTTTGATATTTTTTTTCTCCAAATCACATAAAGCCCCACCTGTAAAAAAAAAAAAATATGCATTTCCCCACAGGTTTTATGGCTAAATTTTTGTTTTGTTAAAAATTTTTGGGGGGCACAAAAATTTTTTTCCAATCAGATTTTAAATTTTTTTTTTTTCTTTTACTTTATTTAAAACCCCCGGGCTTTTTTTATTTTAATATTTTTTTTATTTTTAAATATCAATAGAATAATTGCTTATTGTTTATATTAAATAGTATCAAAATTTGAATAGGTTAGGGCCCCACTTATAGTTATCAACATTTTAGAAACATACAAAACTATCTGAAATTTTTAGAAATTCCCTGTACTGGGGGGAGACGTTTTATCAAAAAGTTTTTTTTTAAAAAGGGGCTGAATCTGCTGGGGGTTTTTCTTGGAAATTTTCACAAAAAAAAAAAAAAAATTTCAGAAGTTCGGGGGGAAACATGAAAAATTTCCTTCTTCAATGCTCTTATCTGTGGCATAAAAAATTTTTTAGTTAAGGAAGGCAAAAAAAAGGGGGTTTTTTAAGCCCCCCTTTTTTTTAAAAGGGCTAATTTCATCTCGGAATGCAGGGGGGGGAAAAAAAAAGCAGGGACAGCTGTTTAGCAGTAAAAACTTAAAGGGGGCTTGACTTTTTATTGGAGAAGATGTCACCCGGTTGAGGGTTCAAAAAAAACAGTTATGTTGGATATCCCCTGGGTTCAAGAGGTTTCAGGGGGGGGATTCACACCTAGATGTTGAAATTTTTTATTAAAATATACATTTTTTTTTAATTTAAAGAATCAAATTTTGGGGAATTTTTAAATGTTTTTTTGGGGAAATTTTTTTCTTATATTAACCCAATTCCACCCAAAGGTGGTTTCCTGATATAAAAGGGGCCCCTTTCCCCGCTGTATAAAGTGGCCAGGGCCCCCCACGCCAGGGGAAATCGTGTCGCAATAGTGTGTGCAGTAGACCATACAGCCCCTTTTTTAAAAAAACGGGACTGGTGCCCCCCCCCATGGCATGTTTTGCACAGGGCCCCCCCGGGATATAGTCCGGGGCACCCCCAGGGCATAAAAATTCATGCCCCCCTGGCGGAAAAAGGGTTAATATAAAAAACTCAATCTTAAGAGTCATTCAAAAAGATTGACATGAAAATTTTACAGAGATAAAATATTCACCGAGATAAAAAAAATTTTTTTAACTGGTAAAAAGTTTTTTTTTTAAAAAAAACAAGTTCAAAAATCATGAAATTCAAAATTTGGATATTTTTAAATAGTGATTACTTTTTTTTTGAGGCCAAAAAAAAAATAAGTTTTTACTCTTTGCTGGTATGATGACTCCTTGCTTCCTTTTCTGCAGTCTTTTGTTTTTTTCTCCCAACCATTTTTTTTGCTGTTTTGTCATCTAATATCTAAAAAAAAAAGGGGGTTTAATTAACTTTTTTTTTCATTGAGTTTTCCCATATATTTCTCCAGGTAGTTTTAAAAATTTTTTCAGTAATGGTAAAAAAATAACTAATATTGCTTTTACTTGTTTTTTTTTTTTTTAAATTTTTTTTTTTTAATTTCTCTTAAAAAAAACCCTTCACAGCTGGTAATAATGGGGGGGAAAATTTTTTTTCTGTACATGGTTTATAGTGTTCCCCCCATGAAGCCAAATTTTTTTTCCCAGGGGCATGGCTGTTTTGGTTTTGGTACACTCCCCTCTTTTTTACCTTTTTGGACATAATGTTAAAAAACCCATTTTTAAACCCCATTCATCCAAATCCCCTCACTGCCATCACATACCCCCCAAAAAAGGCATTAGGTTTTTACTTGAGGGGGCCCACTATGATAGGTGGGGTGGTTTTGTAGGGTGGGGCACCTGAAGACTCGTGGGTGAAAAAATTTTCCACCCCCTCCCATTTGCAATGTTTTTTTTTTCTTTTTTTTTCGAAAACTTTTTTTAATTTTTTTGCCTTTTTTTCCAATATCCATTTTTGTCATTTGATTTGGGGCTTTATCTAGATAAATAATGGGACTTTTTTTTTGCAAAGAAACTCCAAATATCCCATCTTTTGCATAGTCCAAAAACTTAGTGATAATAATAAAAAATAACTTGTCTGTTTAAAAAAAATTCCCCTTGACCAAACGGCCAAAAAAAGGAAATCCTGAGGCATGGAATTGATGTCCCTCGAGTCCTGGCTCAAGCTGTTTACTTTTTTACCTTGTTTATAAATAAAAAATTATCAATACTCTTTTTCAGAATTGTTGTTTTTTTTTTTTTTTGATGCTGAATTTATGAAAACATTTGTGGAGGGAAAAATTGGAGAGGCATTTTTGAAGGGGTGGTAAAAAAAGGGGGGGGGGGGGTTAGGTTTTCAAAAAAAAAATTGGGGGGGAAAAAAAACCCAAAAGGGATTTAGGGAGTTTTTGAAAGGGTTTTTCCCGGAAACGAGGGGGGTTTGTTTTTTTTTGTAAAAAAGGGAGGTGGGCTAAAAGGGTTTTTTTTTTGGGGCCCCGTTTCCCCAAAAGGGGTTTTTTTTTTGAATGGGTTTTGTTTTTCACTTTTTTTTTAAATTAAATTTTCGGGGCCCCCCAAAAAAAATTTTTTTTGTTTGGAAAAAAAACTAAATCTTTTTACTTTAATTTTTTGGGGGGGGAAAAAAAACCCTTTTTGGGGCATGGTGTTTTTTTTTTCTTCGGGCCCCCCCTTTTTTCGAAATGGTTTTTTAGCCCTTTAAAAAAAACTGGTTTACCTAATTGGTTTTTTAGGAGGGCCCCTTTTTTCAAAAAAGGTCTTAAAATTTTCTTGGGGGGAAAAAAATTTAAAAATTTTTTTTTTTTTTTAAAATAAAAAAAAAAATTTTTTTTTTTTTTCCCCCAAATTTTTTTACCTTAAATTTCCTTTTCTGGCAAAAAAAAAATTTGTCCTTTTTTTAAAGTCCCCCTTGTCAAATTTTTTAATAAAAAAATGGAAAGGGAAATTTTTTTTTTCCCCCGGGGGGAAAAAGGATGTGGTTTTTTTTTTTTTTTAAAAACTTAAAAAATTTTTTAAAAGGGTTTTCCTTTTTTTTTCCCCCCCCTTTTTTTTTTGGGGCTTTTGGAAAAAAAACCCACAAAATTCTTTTTTTTAAAAAAAAGGGGGGGGGACTTTTTTTTTAAAAAAGAAAAAAAGGGGTTTTTTTTGACTTTTTTTTTTTTCCAAAAAAAAGGTTTTTGCTTTTTTCCCCTTTTTTCTTTTTAAAAAAAAACTTTTTTTTTTTTTTTTTTTTTTTAAAAAAAAAAAAAAAAAAAAAAAAAAAAAAAAAAAAAAACAAAAATAAAAAAAAAAGTTTTAAAAAAAAATTAAAGGGTTTTTTTTTTTTGGGAACATTTTATTTTTTTTTTTTAAAAAAGGAAAAAAAAATTTTTTTTTAAAAATTTAAATCTTTTTAAAAAAATAAAAATTTGGGAAAAGGTATTTTTTGGGAAAAAAGGAAAAAGGGTGTGGGGAAAGTTTTCCCGGGGGAATTGGGAAAAGGAGGGGAGGCGATTTGAACAGGACAGCGGGACCCCAAAGGGGGCAGGCAGAAATTTTTGTTGGGGTTTCTTAAAAAAGGAAATTTTAAAAAACTGTTGTTTTTTTTCCCTTTTAAATTTTTTTTAAAATTATCCCCAAAAAAAGTTTGAACTAAAATTTGCCCCAATTCCCGGGGGCCAATGGTATTTCCCTTCCCATGAAATTTTTGGAAAAAAAAAGGCCTTTTCTTTAAAATTCTTTTTAAAAATTTTTTTGCGGGGTTTTTAATTACCATGCCTTTTGGTTTTTTTTGGGGGTTTTCCTTTGGGGGGGCCCCCTCGGGCCTGGGAAAAAAACAGATGAGAAAGACCAAAAAACAAATGCTTTGCCTTTTTCCATGGGTTTTAAAAATATTTTTGGTGAAAAAATTTAAGGTTTTTGATTAAAAAAAAGTTAACCCCTCCCGGGGGCTTTTTGAATAAAGGGGGGCCCCCTTTTTTTTTTTAAACTAATTTGCCGACCCGTCCATTTTGTGGGGGGCTTTCGACTAGCAAAAAAAATATTTTAAAACCCCCCCTTTTTTGGGGCCCCCCCTTTAAAAATCCCTGGGGAATTTTAAAATCCCCCAAACCTGGGGGGGAAAAGCAAACACTAAAACCCGGGTTTTTAATGAAAAGGGGCCCGAAAAGTTAATTTTGGGTAAAAAGCCCGGGGGATTCTTTAAGAATAAGGCCCCCCCAAATTGCCCTTTTTTAAAATATGTTAATAAAAAAAAATTTTTTTACAAATGAACTAAACCCCAATTCAAAAAGATTTTTTTTTTTTTCCAAAGAGTCGGGAAATTTTTAAAAAACAAGAATTAATATGAAAAAATTCTTTGAAAACTTTTTTAAAAAAATTATTTTTTAAAAATTTATTTTATTTAAAATTACATATGCACAAAAAATTTTATCAACCCACATAAAAACCATCAGGGGCGAGTTAAAATTTTAGGTTTTTTTTTTTTAAAAAAAAAAAAATTATAACAGCCAAATTTGGTAGTCCTTTTCCCAAACCCTTGGAAGAAAAACTATGGAAAATGGGAAAGGGGGCCCTAACAAACCCCCAGGAAAAGATTTGGGAAAATTTTTTAAAAAATAGATTAATTTTTTCAAATTTTTTTGGGGTTTTTTCCCTTACTATTTGTACCTTTAGTTTATAGTTAAATAAATTGGAATAAAAGGATTTTTTAAGCAATAATTTTTTTTCTGTTTTTTTTTTTTACCATATTTTTTTTTTTTTAAAAGACTCCCCCGTTTTGGGTAAGGGAAATTTTTTAAAAAAGGGGGGAATTTTCCTTTTGGCAGGCCCTTCTAAAATTTGTGTTTAAAGATAAGGTTGAAAAGAAAAAAAATTTTTTAAAAGGCTGGGGGCATCCATGTTTTTTTTGATTCCCAAAAAATTTTTTTAAACATATACGGCTTTTCCCCTTTTCATAAAATTTTACCACTTTTTAAAAATTTGAGTTAAATTTTTCCCCCAGATGATAAAAACCCCACTACCCAAAAACCCAAGTTTTTATTTTTTTGTTTAAAAAAATTTTAGGAAAAACCCCTTGACTCATAGGAAAAAAACAGGCCAGATTTGTTTAAAACCCAAACCCCCCCCATGGGTGAGGGGGAATTTTTAAATTCCAGATTTAAAATCAAATCGAACATTAAAAAAAATTATTACCCCATAATTTTTAAAAAAAAAAAATAATTTTAATAGAGGAACTGAAAAAAAAAAAAAAACCCCCCCTTTTAAATAGAAAAAATTTTTTTTTTTCCAAAAAAAAATAAATTTTAATTTTTTTTTTTTGTTTTTATTTTTTTTTTTAAAAAAAAAAATCAAGAAAAACGTAAAAAAAAAATTTCAAACATTTTTTGTCAAAAAAATGGCTCGGGGTTTTTTCCCTAAATAAAATTTTTAAATTTTTTTATAGGGTAAAATAAAAAAAATTTAAAAAAATTTTCTTTTTTGATTTGAAAAAGCTTAAACCCTTTAAAAATGCAGGAATTAAAAAAAAAAAACCCCAGGGGGAACTTTTAGAAAAATAAAGGGTTGTTTTCCAGGGGGGCCACAGGAAAAAATTTTTTAAAAAATTCCATTTAAAAATTTTTTCTTAATTAACATTAATTAAAGACACAAATTTTAAAAAAAAAATATGGGGGATACAAAACTTGAAAATTTTCTTTTTTCATTTTAATTTTTTTTAAAAAAATTTTTATAAAAAGAAAAATTAAACCTTAAAAAATTAGAAAAAATGGGCATTTTTTTTAAAAAAATTTTTTTTAGGTAAAATAAAATTTTTTAAAGCCCTTTAAAGTTTAATAAAAAATTTTTCTTGGAAAAGAAAATGGGTTGGAATAAAAACCCCCCCCAGCAAAAAAGACAAATTTGGGGTTCTTTTTAATCAAAGGGGAAACCTTTTACCCCAAAACTTTGGGAAAATTTGGGTTTTCATAAGTGATGCGGAAAATTAACCTTTTTTTTTTAAAAGAAAATTTCCCTTTTAATATGGGGAAACCCCCAAACTTTGTTAAATTATATTTTGGGGCAAAGGGGGAAAAATCAAGGGCACCCAAGATTTAATTTTTTGCATTTTGGGGAGAGTTCTTTTTACCAATGGGGGATTTGGGGTTAATGTAGGGGCAGGTTTTTTGGGGGGGTTTTCCTAATTAATTTTTTTTTGGGAAAAAGGGGGGAAGGGAGGGAGGGAGGGGGGGGAAAGGGAAAGGAGGGGAAGGGGGGGGAAAAAAAAGGAGGGAAGGAAAAGGGAAGGGGGGGGGAAAAAAAAAAAAAAAGGGAAAAAAAAGGGGGGGAAAAAAAAAAAAGGGAAAGAAGAAAAGGGGAGAAAAAAAAAAGGGGGGAGGGAAGGAGGGGGGGAAGAGGAGGGAAAGAGGGGGGGGGAGGGGGAGGAGGGAAGGGAAAAGAGGGAGAGGGGGGAGGGGGAGGGAGAGAGGGAGGGAGAGGGGAAGGGGAAGGGGGAGGAGGGAAGGGGAGGGAAAAGGAGAAAAAAGGGGGAGTTGAGGAGGAGGGGGAGGAGGAGGGGGTGGAGGGAGTGAGTTGAGTGGGAAAGGGGGAGTGAGTGGGGGGGTTGAGTTGAGTGAAGGGGTATAAGGGAAAAATGGGGACAGAGGTAGAGGAAAAAAGGGACAAAAAAAAAAAAGCTCTTAAAATTTGTTTTAAAAAAGGACAAAAAAAAAAAGGGGAATTGTATATGAAAGGGGAAAATTTGAAAATGGAATTTCATTCGGGAAGTTTTTAATTTTTTCAGAAAATGTGTTTAAAATTTTTGGGGCATGAGTTTTTTTCCCCTTTTTTTTTCAGCTCCAACTGTGGGACAACAGGTGGCAGGAAAAGTAGCAAGTATAACTCGTCTTACTACAAAGTTTGCAGAGGGGAGTATTCTTGTCTTTTGCCCTGGAAACCCCTGACCCCCCTTAAACATTTTTGCCCCGCCCCCCTTTTAGATATTGAAAAACATATGCTGAGAATCCCCCAAAGATTTTCCCCTTGTGGAAAAAAAAGTATGTTTTAAAAGTCAAAATCCAAGCCCACAGATGCAGAAAATGGAGAACTTTGGGGTTTTATATTAATAAATTCTTTTATTTAGGGGGAATTTTTTTAAAAAACAAAGGTTTAAAAACCCAAGGATTCTTTTTATTTGGGGCCTGATACCTAAACTTTTTTTTTCTCCCCCCTTTCCCTTTCTTTTTTTTTAAAAAAAAAAATTTTTCATTATTATTTGTTTTTTGCTGATGATGGTGGGGGACGATGATGATGGTGGGGGTTTTGGTTTTGGTGGTGGGGGTGGTTTTGATGAGGGATAAAATGAGGGATGATGATGATGATGAGATAAATGATGATGATGATGATGATGATTTTGGGGGAAGGGATGATGATTGATGATATTGATGAAAAATCATCCACATCTTTCATCATCATCCCCTTTCATCTCATCATCCCATTCCCATCCCTTTTTCATCATCTTTTCATTCCCCACCCCCCCATCATCTCAACCTCCCCATCCCCCATCAAACCCCCCCCCCCCCCCCCCACCCCACCCCACCCCCCCCCCCCCCCCCACCACCACCAATCACCCCACCCACCAAAATCCCCAACCCCCATCCCAAAAACCATCCCCCTTTCCCCCCCTTCCCCCCCCCCCCTCCTCCCCCCCCCCAAAACCCACCACACCTTTCACCATCACCATACCACCAAAACCCACCTTTCCCCACCATCACCATCCCCATCATCCCACCATCAAAAATACCAATAACCATAAACCTCACCAAACCCATAAACCACCATCCACCCACCACCCACCTTTCTTTCCCCCCTTTTCACCCACCTTTTTTCCACCATCACCACCCTAAAAAAAAATAATGATAATATTAGTAGACATAAAAGGGTTGTGAAAAATGATAAAAAAAAATAGAAATGATAAAAATGGGTTTAAAAATAATAAAAAATCCCTTTTTAATGGGGAATGAGTGTTTAGATGAAAAAAGTAAAAAATATGAGTAACCAAAGCTATTTTTTTAGGAAAAAAAAAGAAAAAATAAAGAAACAAATCAAGAGAAAGTGTAAGGATCCAGGGTAGTGGAGATGGATGCAAAGCAAGTTGTAAAATCAGAGTGAGACATGATAGTTTCAAAGGGAATAGTAGATGGTGGTATTATAATATATTAAAGACGGAATACTCAGACGTGAGAAGTGAGTCCATTGTTACCTATTTGTCAGTAGCACTGATTTATTTGTATTTTTCATCATAGGGGAAGTATGCTGATACATAATTAATGTAAACTGCAAGAGTTAATGCTGCATTTTAATCTACAGTGAACAGTGCCACAATCTCATATCTGGCATCTTCAAGACTTCTTGTAAAACTGGTGCAGGTGTGGAAGAAATGTTTGCTGAAATAGCAAGACAACTAAGTGACTCTAACCGGTCCCGGAAGGAGTTGGAGACAATGAACAAAGATTCATTCAAAGTGACACCACCAGAAGGGGAACCAGAGGAATCGTGTTTATGTTGAGGTGAGTGGCAAGCAAGAACAACCTCTGTTGAAATGGCTCATAGGAAACTGAAACTAGTCTGTAATGTTAACCCATTGCCGACGGGTGGCATGTACGTACATGCCATGACATGTCGGGACCATCTGCCGGGGGCATGTACGCATGTGCCATAGAGTATGCATGGACATGCCATGAGTTTTTTTTTGTTACAATCACGGCAAAAGATTATTTTTTTGCCAGTGAAAGTGTGATTAAGTCGGTTCTAACACTTTCTCATTTTTACCATGCAACAAACCAAAAAAATGCAACAAACCGACAATTTCAACTCCATGATGCCACACACTGCTTATTTTATTCGGACTATAGACCGAATAATGATCAACTATGGAGTCTATATAACAACAAAAATACCCTTCAGTCTCGATTTATCAGGAAGTTTGGCAAGTAGAGACTGTAAAAAATAATGAAAATTGAAAATACAACATATCTTCGTAGTATTACGAAGAAACGGCATGGGATGCTGTTATTTTGCATGAGTGGTCGCGCATGCTCGGGCGACGATATAAGCCCCCGGCAGCAAGGCCCCGGCCTCTATGAATGCTACCCGTCAATTATGGGTTAATGTGTAAATGAAACACTGAATCACATGTATGACTGTTACTATTATTGATTTGAAGCTTAACCTCTTGGATCCTGGTGTTTTGCTGCCAGCACATGGCCCAACATAGGCACACACAAACACTTATGTGTAGTGACAAGACTCCATGCCTCCTCTTTGCAGTGTCATTTTCTCTTTTTCTGCATAATCGTTTTTAATTTTTTTGCCATTCTCCAATGTCTATACTTGCCGTTATGTAAATGGTAATAACCTGTTTTCATTGCACAGACTCCATATCGTCTCTCTCAGTAGTCCATAGTAATAACAATAAATAACATTTTGTTATTTGTGTCATTTAAATTTTTTTCATAATATTCATTTTTCTCTAATAACATGTACTGCTGGTCACAGGAGTACT
>NW_023664087.1:2500-10000 GCF_015228065.2 Penaeus monodon | reverse complement strand
CCAACTGGCAAGAGGCACGCCTGGACCCTGGTTTGCTCTGTCAGGAAAGAGGCGGCCCCAAAGGAAGAGGTAGTAAGAACGACCAGCTTTTTCCGCCCCCCAGGAACCTACGTTGGGGGAGGAAAAAAAGCGAAAGGCTTCCGACTCCAAAGAGGAGGAGGCCCCCCCCAGCCAAAACCCGGAGTCTCCGACAATCAGGATTCCCCCAAGAAAGCAAGTGCAAAAAACCCACAGGAAGAAAGGTTCCAACAGCACCCGGGCCCTCCCAGCCCCGAAGACATGTTCTTGACGAGGGGGACATGGTCTGATCATCGTAGTCACAGCATGGCAATACCCTTGCCCAGGACCAAGGAAGAGGAGAAAAAGGCATCGACGTCGCCATGATGGATTCAAACGGGAGCAAAAGCATAAAGGGAAGGAAGATGGAGGGGGCCAAATCACCAAAATCCCCCCCCTCACCAAGCGAGACTCCCCTCCCCACTCCAACCAGGTCAGCCCCGAGATGCATGCACCCGACCCCACAGAGGAAAACAGACGGGCGCAAGAGTTCTCTGGGGAGAAGAGTAGTAAAAACCCTCCCAGCCGAACTGGGGGAAAAGACAAGAACGCCTACAACCGACAGACTTGCTCCATCAGAGAAAGGGGCAGACAACCGAAAACTCAGACGTTATCTTTTCTTGAGGGAATAGAGATGAAAAAGCCATTTGAAAAAACCCACACCCCCGGGCGATGAAGGATCTGTACCCACATCTCCCGCCTGGGCGGTAGGTAAGCTGCATTCTGAAAACCCATAAACAAGCCGGGGAAACTTCCACTCTTCCCGAGGGAAAGGGGTACCATTTTCCCCCACCCCAAAACCCAAAGGAGCCGGGAAGTACGCCCCCACTTTCCCTCAGCGTCGGCCAAGCTCCCGAGAGGGGGTACTGAACGGCCGATGGAAAAGGGGCCCCCCCAACAAAACCCTCACGGGCCCCAGGGGCATGACACAGCGCACAGCATAGCCAGCTCTTGAGCAAAATAAACACGGGCAAATTTTGGGGTAGTTTTTCCTGCCCTGGAGAAGTTTTCAATTGGCAAGTCCTTTTGCCATTCAGGAGAGCCTGACCCAAAAAGGGAACAGGGAAGTCTGGTTTGGATAAGTGTTACTTAGAATAGAACAGCCGGGTAAAATTCGGGTCCCCCTACACAGAATCCCATAGAAAATGGAAGCACAGGGGGGGGTCTCAGTCCGCCTTTTTAACACTTTAAATTCCCTGAGAAACAAAACCCAGTGGGGGCAAGATTTTCCCTGTGCAGACGATCTCGCTATCATCTCCACGGACTACATGCCTAAAAAAGCCCAGGGGTTTCGGATTGGTACCGGGGAGGTTGCAGGACAGGACAAAAGATCTCTGCCCCAAATCCAAACCCATGGCTTGAGACAGGGGTTTCAAGGACAAGTTAAAAACCGGGGAAGGATTTGGAGGGGGTTGGACTACCTTACCTTGGGAAGGATAGACGGCCCCCTCCCCTTCCCGCAAGGACGCCAGCCCCCGTTTGACCGAAAAAAGGCAAACGTCTTCATGAGGCAAGATGGAAGAGCATAGGAGCCGACATAGATACAAGATCATTTACGACATGTGTCGGGCCCATGTGATATGCCTCCCCGCTCTGTTTGGCATTAAGAGAAAATAAAAAAGACCGATGGAGACCCAAAAAAAAGCCCCCGGGGCATTCGGGTCCCCCAAGGTGGGGAAAGGCCTAAACCCTCCTAGTGGAGACAAACCTTCCCCCCTTTGTCCTCACAAATTTGTTAACGGCAGCCCAATTTATCAAAGGTCACCAGGCTCCCGGAACAAAGCCTAAGCAAAATAGCAGACGCTAGAAAAGATAAGAGCTTTTTGAAAAACAACCCCTGGCGTTCCACAGCCAGGGTGCTAATACGCCATCAGCCAAAGAACCGCTACTGGCCAAGGGCGGACCCCCCCACCCCCTGACTTTTCGAAGCTCCGCCGGGGCAAAAAACCCGATAGATTTCCGGTCATGGCGGGCAAGCAAAAAAAAATGAATATTGTACGCCACCCTAAAGGCAAAAAACCAGGGGTCATTGAACCATCACTCCTGGGCAGAGAACATATTACACTGGGGATCGGTCGACCCTTGCCCCATGCGGGGCCCCGGCTTTGCAGAAAGGGGATGCCAAATACCCATGGGGGGAACAGACAACGCCCCTCGTACAGGCAGGGGCGTCTAATGGGAGCACTGACCAGCGTCCGTGGGGGAAGGAAGTGGTATACACCAGATAAAAAGGAGCCTCGACGTCTCGCAGCGTCACCCATGACAAATCTACCCTAAAACCCCCCATCCGACACTAGCACAGAGGACGTCGGGGTAGAAAAATTATAAACGGTTCCCAGCAAAGGGGATAGAGGGAAGGTTTGTAAGTTTAGCAAAAATGGGCCCGGGGATGCCCAAACCCCATGAAATAACAGAGGAAAATACTGGGGAGGAAAGTGTACGGGCAGCCAACCCCTTTCCCTTTTCCTGCAGCTTCACAGAGAGGAAAAAAGAATTCCCCCGGCCAACGGCCCCCTTGAAATAAAAAACAGGGGTACGAATCATTCTGACAGAATGCCCCTAGGTTCCCACTGTGCAGGGCAGATTAAAAAAACCATAGAAGTGAAGGAGGGTTGCTGCATTCGGCGAGCCGAACGCCACCTGGTAATTATTTGGAAATTGCGGTCACGCAATCCAAGACAAAACCAAGAACACAGCCCTCGGTGGTAAAGAGATTTTAGAGTGCTCACCCTCGTAAGGAGCGTGCGGCAAACCCACCCCCACGGTAAGACGAGTGTGAAGGGGCAAAAAAGGCAGCCATAAAAAAGTGACACGGGGGGGCCATAAAGGGAAAGGCCGGGCGAAGCCAGAACTTCGAAATCTAAGAAAACAAGCAAGCAAGCAAGCAAAAGAGAAGGACTTCCCGTTGAATCGAGCAGTGAAGAAGAAGGGCCCCTTCCTCTTCCCTCCCCTCTTCCCTGGGTGAATGGCCACTGGACGATTCAGAGAGAAGGGAGGAGGTTCCCGGGAAAAAGGGGGCGGAGGGGCGCAGTGGGTGGAGCGGCGAGCAAAGCCCGAGAGTCACCATGACCCCTCGGTCGTGTGCTTTTTCAGGGGGATAAAGAGATGTACCCCGCCGGCCCATGCAATTCGGCTCGGCTTTACGGGTTATGGCGGGGGACGCGCCATCCCTTTTGTTTCCTGATGCATTCTTGCATGTAGCTTTTCCCCCTACCCACCTTTTTTTCAATTTGGCATTAGGGTAATCGTGAACCTTTGGGAATGGACCCCATCTGGGGTGGCCGGAGTGGGCAACCTTACCCCCGCGGGGAGGGTGTGTTTTGGGGGCTTAGAAAGGGCCGCTTTGGTGTGATAGAGTTGCCATTTTTGTGGGATGGGTTTGGGCCATCGATGACTGCCACTTTTTCTTTGAATAGGGGGATAGGAGGTAGGAGCCCCTTTTTTCAGGCTTAGAGGTCTGTCTAAAAGCAGCCCCAGAAGAACACCCAAATTTTCCCGTCCTGAATAGGAATACGGAAAAAATTTGTTTTTTCCCTCACTTGATGAAATGCTGTGGTTTGGGTTTTTTCAGAGGGGTGAAAGGGAAATTTTGGAACAGTAAGGTCCCCCCTTTTCCTGAGGGAAACAGGGCCTTTTGGGGGTTTCAGAAGAAGAGGGGTCACTTTTTAAACCACACTCATAAGAAGCTGGAAAAAAGTTTGTTTTCTCCCCACAGTGATGAAAAAAGTTGTGGGTTGTTGTTTTTAGAGGGATGATGGAGTTTCTGGAAAAATTTCGGGGCCCCCCTTCTTCATGAGGTGAAAAAAATTTTGTGTGTTTTAGAGAGAAGAGGATTTACCTTTTAAAAACCCTCCGCCATAGGAACCCCCTGGAAAAAAAATAGTTCTTCCCTCCTGTGAGAAAAAGTCTGTGACCGGCTTTTAGAGGGAGAAGGAACTGTGGAACAGGGAGGAACCCCCTTTTTATGAGGTGAAAAAACCTTGGGGGTTTTTAGAAAAAGAGGTATTCACTTTGAAAAGGGTAAGGGCTCTCGAGGGAAAAGAGAGGAATGCCGAAAAAGTGAAATGCTCCCTTCCTTTCTAGGGAGGAGGAAGGTTCCTCAATGATGTCCGTAGGTGGAAGGGCATCCCCTTGGGTACCCCCAGAGGTTGACCCTACCCCCGTGTTTCCCTGCGTGGCAGCCTTGGAGCTGGCGACGGGGGTCCCCGAGGTGAGCGAGCCATCACGAGTACGCCTAGTCTAGTAACATGTCTTGGTCCCTATTTTGGAAGAAGGCGCCTGACCCGCCCCGGTCAAGTCAATGGCGGTTCCCCCGGAAGGGTAGGTCAAGCAGTCATCTGCGTTGGTACCCCCACCGTCCCGGGTACCCCTGCAAAAAGCTAATTGGCGTGTATAGGCGGACGACAATGTGAGACCCGTGAAGGCCCAGACCCCGGCAGCACCCGAAGCCATACATGCCTAGGTGGCAAAAAAAAAACCCCCAAACAAGGAGACCTGTCATGCCGCTGCCAAGATGGTGGGCAAAAAGAAAAAACCATGTAAGAAAAGTTGCCCAGATTTTCAAAAGATGGACTCTCATGCTGGGCCCCCAGGCAGCACTAGACCAGGAAGGCCTTGAGCACCCCCCAGAGAACCCCCCTGATGAATCAGGAGCACCAGTGAACAGCCAAAACAGTGATGCCCCCCCGAGCAAGCACCAAAGCCGAAAAAAGGGGGGACCGAAACGTCGAGGGCCCGGAGACCGACCTGATGGGAGTCTGGGCCCCAAGGCGTTCGCAGTTAAAGGTCCCGTCAAAACCCCAAGGCTTCGACAATGCTACCAAATGGTCAGGGGTTGGGGAATCAGCCCCAAACCCGGGTTTTCGATCGGGTGCGCGAGATCAGGGCTGATATCTGCCCAAAAATCAGGGACCCTTTGTTTCCGCAGGAAACAAAGGGCTAAAAGATGGGAGGAAAGGAGCCCCTGCCATGACACCGAGGAAAAAGGGGGCAAGATGGTGTACTGGCTTTCAGTCTATCCGATGGGAGGTGATCGCATCACGCCCACAGGTGTGGAGGTTCCCCATTGCGAAGGGAAAACCCAACCAGGTAACCTGGTAACCATGAAAAGGGAGCCCAAACTCTACCCCCCCTACCGGGTTTCAAGTGCCCGAAATACGGACACGCACAGCCCAAAAAAAATGTGGTGTTTTTAGCAAGGACACAACACCGAGGTGGATTAAGGATACAAAAAGAATAAAGGACACAACAGCCCAAAAATCCTAACGTGCCCAAAAGGCACACGCCGGAGCCGGCTTTCTCTGTCGGAAAGAGGGGGCCCTAAACGGCAAGAGGTTTCTAAAAAGCGACAGATTGTTCCGCCCCCCCCCCCCCCCCGGACCACGTGGGGGAGGAACAAAAGCGAAAAGGTTCCCCACCTCCTAAGAGGAAGGAAGCTGCCCCCCCCCGCCCAAACCCGGGGAAACCGACAAACAGGAGTTTCCCCAATAAACAAGTGAGAGGGAAACCCCAAGGGAAAAAAGGTTCAATACCACAAGGTCCTCCCAGACAGAAAAAGTCTTTGATGAGGTAGACATGTCGATCCTGATCATGCGTTCACGCAGTGGCAGCATCCCTTTTCCCGGACCACGAAGAGGCGAAGAAGGCAGCGAGATGCCCGACGACATTTTAAAAGCTTGGGAAACGTAAAAGGGGAAAGGAAGATGGAGAGGGGCCAAAAAAAAACCCCAAACCCCTCCCTTTCCCAGGTGAGACTCCCCTCCCACTCCAACCCGGCCCTACCCCAGGCAAAAGCCCAGCCCGGCTGATCAGTGCAGAAAAATGAATCAGAAGAAGCTGAGCCCGCCCCGGGAAGGCACCCCAAAGACGAAACAGCCGGCCCGAGAAAGCCCCAAAACTTTAAAATCAGAGCTACCCAAAAACCCCCACCCCCAGTGGACCCCGGGGTACCTGACAGCCGAAAGGGGACCCCCCAAACAGTGAGGGTTACAATGGGGTTTTAGACCCCCCTGTCATCCGAAAACGATGATGTTTGATGAAATATTAATTAGTAACTCATGGCAGGCAATCTAAGTTTCTGAGTGGAAATCTGGGCTTCTCCCAAGGGGGCCCTCCTCCACGAATGTGCGACAAAGAGCATTGAATCGTCTGCTCCAGGAGACATTTAAAAGGGAACCCGTTCGTTTTTAGATATCACGTCTACACGCCGCCACTACCGATGGCAAAAGAGGGGCCCGAGACCCTGGTCAAAGCAACAATTCCTTTTCCGCAATAGCCCAGCACCCAGTGGAGAAGATGTTTAATCTCTTGCCATCGGTTCAGCCCCGAAAAAGTCAATGTGTACAGCCCGCCCCCCTGTATAGCTTTGACATCAGCCGGGTGCTTTGCGCAACGACGAGTGATCATAGGGGAGACTTCAATTTCAAACCCCCCCACCTGGCTCCTGCCGGCACCCGATGCGGTGGCCATCACTAGCCCAAATGTTGAGACATTTCCCCAGACGCCCCTCAACAGCCAGGAGCCAACGCAGGAGAGGAGGGGTCCTGACCTACCCCGGCCAGCGACCTTGGTGGAGAGGTGGTGGTGGTCGAGAGACCGTCACAGGACCATTTTGGACTATAATCCCCAGGATAGGGCCCGCCCAAAAACAGACCAAACCAAAAGGAAAAAGAAAGGCCCAAAGGGAGGGGGTTCAGAGCCTTGGCCCCGTGTTGAGAAGAATGAAAACACAAACGAAAAGTGGAAGGCTAAACCAGACTTTTAAATGCATTGTGAGGCAGCCCCACGACCATACCCCAAAAAATCGCCTGGGTCAGGGTACAAGGGCGCCCGTACCAATGACGAGTTTGGGAGGCAACCCAAGGTAAATATGTGCCGAAAAAAATTTTCCCAAGGGGAAAAAAAAAAAAAACCCGAAAACCCGCCTCTAAGGGAGGGTCACGGATACCAAGGAAACTGCCCGAGAGTGAGGGGGGAAAAGTGGGGAATGGTGTGGGTCCTTTGATCACCCACCACCCCCTTTAGAGCTTGGCAACGGGCGAGCGACACCAGCCCCTCAGTCGAGATGCAGCCCCACGACCCCCCGCAGAGGCCAAAGGGGGCCTGGTTCTCTGCGAGAACAAATAGCAACAGCCTGCCCGCAAAATGAGGGGGAAGAAAAACGTACAACCAGGCAGACTTGCTCAATCAGAGAAAGGGGAGCCCAACCGAAACTCAGAGTTTTTCAGAGAAACAAAACCCCGGGGGAGAGGGATTCGACCCCCTCATTCCCCCCTGGATAGTAGGTGAGCTTGATTCCCGCAACCCTCAACAAGTCTGGAAAATTCCACTTCCCCGCTCGCCATGGGCAAAAACCCAAAAGAGTTTCGGGCATGAGCTGGGAGCAAAAAAATGAATATTC
Source organism: Penaeus monodon (assembly GCF_015228065.2). Taxonomy (NCBI): domain Eukaryota; kingdom Metazoa; phylum Arthropoda; class Malacostraca; order Decapoda; family Penaeidae; genus Penaeus; species Penaeus monodon. The sequence continues at coordinate 2,544 of NW_023664087.1, read as the reverse complement.
ACGCCTAGCCCAAAGGGGAAAAACCCGAGGGTCATGCAACCATC
>NW_023664086.1:0-14203 GCF_015228065.2 Penaeus monodon | reverse complement strand
TTTCTCGCCATTTTATAAGTGGAACAGTGGTTTAAAAAGTGATAGTATAAGAACTTCATGTGTTCGGTTCCTGCCTCCGCTCGAATCGTCGTCAGCGCTACAGGACTAGTAATACTCAAGGGTCATTTTCCTTTTTCCGTGTCCCCATTTGTGCTACGAGCCAATCATTTTCTTAAATGTACAAGTGCTTACGACCGTAGGGAATAGGAAAGGTCGTGTTTTGCGTGTATACGGGGAATTACTGAGAGTATTTTTCCTTTTCATCTGATAACACAGTCACGATATTTCAAAAGTGAGTAATTTTGAAGTGCTGTTAGATTCATTTCTTTTTTCTATATTCTACTGATGAGCTCTCCTCCGTAAAATACTCGTGCGAAAAAGTCGATGTCGTAAGGCTCTGCAGACTTCGCTAGGTTTCACCCTAAGGACTCTGACTCTTCTTACTTCTTCTCGCTCATCTTCTCCTTCACCATCTACTTCTGAATTAGTCTCCCCTCCTTCTCTCGCAACACAAACAGAAACCATTCTCTCTCCAAACTCCACCCCCTCCTCTGACCTCACCCTTGTTACGGGCTTGTAGCAAGCATGGGTCCCGGCATGGTTCCCACGATGTACAAGCGCGGTTGCGCAGTGTTTTTCAGCGACTTTCGGATGCGGATTTAACAATTAATCCGGCTAAGTGTAAATTCTTCCAGTCGCGTTTAGATTTCCTCGGTCATTCTGTTAGTGCTGCAGGTATTGCCCTAACGAGGCCAAGGTAAAAAGCTGTCAGTATGTTCCCCATCCTCTGATGCAACACAGGTAAAGTCGTTCCTGGGGTTAGCAGGTTTTATAGACCGTTCATTAAGGATTTTGGGAGGATCGCTGCACCGTTGACACACCTCCTCAAGAAAGATGTCTCCTGGCGCTGGGGCGAGGAGCAGGTCAACGCATTTTCAACTATTACAATATTGTCTATGGCACGCTCCCGTTCTTGCATTTTTGATATTTATCCTCCCCTTCATTCTCCAGACAGACGTGTTGAATGTTGGGCTAGGAGCCGTTTTAATGCAGGAGCACGAAGGGAATCTGCGTCCTATCGGGTTTGCTAGTAGGGTTCTCACTAGTGCAGAGAAAAAATACTCGGTCACCGATAGGGAGATATTGGCGATTGTATGGGCTCTTAAGTACTTCAGAGATATTATACTGGGGTACAAGGTCATGGTTCACACAGACCACATGCGCTCACGTCGCTTAATGTAATGATCCGTATGGTCGTAGGGCACGTTACCAGGATATCCTGGGCGATTTCGATGTGACTTTTGTGTATATTCAGGGCCGCGCAAATGTCGCCGCTGACACGCTGTCACGTGCGCCAATCGAAAATCTCGCAATCTTTGAGGCGGGACGACGCTGCTGATTTCCCCCCTTCATTTAGCTTGCCTTCGTCAGCTGTTGTGAATAGTGCTTCACAGGTTCCTCCCTTGGAACCGCTGAATAAAGATGAGGTATATGCTGCCCAGCGTGCCGACGAAACTTACGGCCAGATCATTCGAGCCTTAGCCAAGGACACAGCAGTTCCCAAGTGTAAAGGTTGCCGGTTAAGGAATTTTTTTTCTGACGACACGGGACTGTTATTTCGGAGATCCCCGCCGAAGCGAATCATGGGTCGCAGACGGATCGTCCGACAGGTCCTGGTGGTGCCGGAAAGTTTAGTGCCGCGTGTGTTGATGTATGCTTATGAATACCGTGAAGCAGCGCAATTTGGTGTTCATAAGGCAGTGCAGTTGACCCGTAACCGATTTTATTTTCCGCGGTTAGTAACGAGGGTGCTAATCCGTCAGGTCTTGCAAGACGTGCCCTGTACAAGGTCACACAAGCGATCCCGCGCCTGCACTTAAGTTCGATATGGATTTTCCCTGGAAGAAGGTGTCAGTGACGTTTGTCTGGTTTCCCCACATCACGGTTGGTAACAAACACATTCTAGTTTTTTGTGGAAATTTTTCTCGTACTGCGAGTTGGGGGCGGTTCCGTCAAAGGATGCGGTGACGTCACGAAAACTTTCATGGTAATTTGTTCCGTCACGGCTGTCACTATTTAAACCGGGAAACGGTACCGAATTTTTAAAATAGGTGTTAGCCCCTCCACACAGCAGCAAATGTGACGAGGTGGAAAGTTTTGCCGTCCGTCCCAGGTAATGGCATTCGGAACGTTTTAAAAACATCCATTCTCCCATTTTGCGTAGTAGAGGGAAGGTGGACAGAACGTGCACATTTAGTAGTACATGAAAGTGAAAATAGGTCAGGACGTGACGTTAATCATGACCTTGACGAAACCCCAAACCCCAAACCAAACCAAGTCCCCAAAAACATAATAATACCCCGGGAAACATTTAACCCACTTCACATGTGCATTTATGCTCGTACATGACGCATATAAAGAAAAAATGAAAATAAAGTTTACAGAGAGATTTCCCTCCAATGTAGGGACCGGGGAATAGATTTAAAGATCACAGCATAACCACACAACCTTATGAGAGTGAAAGAGGTTTTGACCCCCAAACCAACCACTAGACCCTAGTAACGAGGGGGTAACGCGCAACCTTATGGTTGAAAATGGTGCTCATAACTGAAAAATGACCATGAAAATGATTTAAATAATCAATTTCCCCTTTTCCCAAAATTTCTCATAACCCAGGGATTACAGACGAGATCCCTCCAAGCGGTTGACATGATCAATGATCACCCCGAACACAAAACCTTGTCCCAGAGGAAAAACAGGTTTAAAGATCACGAGGTAACCCGACCCTAGCTTAACAATGGCTAAATAAACCTTTTGGTTGAAAAATGGGTATCATAACAAAAGATGACCAATATCCGTAACCGAAATCATTACCCGTAGGCAGGTGCTACAGAGACTCACCCGCGGCTCCTCCCACCCACCCCAACAATATTCACCAGTTTAAACTTGTACCGAGATCGAGAATTGATTCTGTTACAGACGGGGGAAAACCATCTCTCCTAATGACTGAAACTGTCAAAATCAATAATAATAGGTCACAACAGGTCTGCTAATGACCGATAATTTCTGCTCCTCTCTACTGTACCAGAGATAAGAATACAATTAAGTGTAAAAAGGTTTAAAAACTCGTATACAATATATGCTTTTATTTTGATTGTATAAACACTATCCAATGCGCTCCCACACACACACACACACACACACACACACACACACACCACACACACACACACACACAAAAAAACACACCAACACACACACACACACACACACACACACACCACCACCCTCTTCCATACCCACCCCCCCCACCCCGCAATATTCACCATGTTTAAACTTGTACCTGGATCGAAAATTGACCCTGTTACAGACGAATGATCACCCCTCCTAATTAATCATAATCCATAATGTCCCTCTAATGATGTCAAATACACACACCTAAAGGGTTCCTCTCCCCCTCCCCTCCAAACCAACCCTCCTTCCTTCCTACCGCCCCTCCCCCACATTCCTCCATCCCCAAAAGCAATAATAGTAAGAAAAAGAAGCAAACAAACAAATCACAAGTCCTATTTAAAGGAGATAATACAGCCCTGCACTGAAGTGCCAGTGATCACCCCTCTAATGAATGATGCAATCATAATCCAACCCAATGCTAGGTGTCACTGATGACCCACCTCCCTCATCACCCTCCTCCCTCCACACCGTCCCCCGCAATATTCTTCGTGTTTGACTTGTACCCGGATCGAGAATTGACCCTGTTACAGACGATGACCACCCCTCCTAATGAATGAAACTAACAAAATAACAGGCTTAAATTTTCTATAAAAATGTAAAATGCGATTACCACTATTTCATATGTTTGCACCTTTCATGCTTATAAAACTAGAAGGTTAATTACCTAATAGATGAAAAGTCGCTGGTTTTATTCTATTTAGAGAGCTTTAAATAGGTTTTCAAGGTATCTACACACAGGTCAAAGAGGGTTTCCCCTCTTTATTACGCCTGAAACTCCTAAACAACCACCTTTTCTTGTTCAGAGGTAATGATGAAATAATCGCAAAGATTATAATCAGTATCTTTATTTTTTTTACAATGCATAAATAACAAAGGTGCAGACCTAATAAGAAAAATTCAAAAAAAAATGACTTAAATTTTCGCAGAACGACTGATAAGCCTGCGACCTCCTCTCATATTTTAAGTGTTAAAACTAGCCGTTCTTAATCCCAAAGACATCTTCATAATGAAAATATAGTTTTTTGAAAAAGGATCATGAAATTCTTGTTGTACTTTATTATGACTCTCAAGCTTACACAAAATACCCCCTAAGAGGCGATAACACAAATAACAGGTTTAAATTTCTGTGTAAATGTAATGCGAAAACCCAATATTTCATACCTTTGCAACGTTTCATACTTATAAAACTAAAAGGTTATTTCCCTAATAGATTGGAATGACGTTGGTTTTATTCTATTTAGAGAGCATTAATAGGGTTTTCAAGGTATCTACCCCAGGTCAAAGACGGGTTTCCCCTTCGTATTTAGGGCCCTGAACACCTAATATCTACCAACTAGCGTCATACTGCCCAAATATGTATAACTATTGTTTGAATTGTAACTGACTTGACAAATGGCCGTGTTACAGACGAATGATCACCCTCAAAACCCAAATAACAAATAACCGCACAAGGGAAAGACGGATAGAAGTCAGGCCAGGTAATGACCAAATTCAAGGTGTTGACCCGAAAACAGGTGACCCTTCCTTCCCTTTCCTACGCCCCTGTCCCACATTCCTCCATACCCCATTACAAACCAATAATAGAAAGAAAAAGAAGCAAACAAACAAATCACCAGTCACAATCCTGCTTAAGGAGATAATACAGCTCTGCACTGAAGTGTACAGGTGAGTGATACACCTTAGCTAATGAGCGTGCCCACGATCAATATTGATACCCCACTGTCAGTTGTCGCTGACGCCCCCACCTCCATCATCACTCCCCCTCCTCCCCCATATCCCTTTATTATGACTCTCAAGCGTACACAAACACACGTCCTAAGAGGCGAAAACAAATAACAGTCTAAAGTCTTTTGTGTAAATGTAAATGCGATAACAATATTTCATACTTGCACGTTTCATACTTATAAAACTAACAGGTTAATTCCCTAATAGACTAAAAAAGACGCTAGTCTGATTCTATTTAGAGAGCCTGAATAGTGTTTTCAAGGTATCTACCCCAGGTCAAAGACGGGTTTCCCCCTCATATTTACGCCTGAAACCTAATTATCTACCAACTAGCGTCACCACCTGTCCCACGTGTTGACTAGTTATGTTTTGCTAATTTAAACCTCAAGGGACAATGCGGTATATTTCCTAAATTTTCCCTTTTCTCGATGTTTTACAATCTACAATGAAAATTTAGGAAATATATTTAGTTTTCCCTTAAGACCCATAGTATAACTATATTACAGACGAGCGTATCCTTCCATAAGAGATCGCATAACAACACATCCTCCGTTTTATGATGATATCAGCACAGAAAGTGGACTAGCTCTTCAGCAATTTACTCCCCTCCTCGAAATTGTCTATAGTCCCTGGCTACACGTATATAGGAAGAAAAAAAACGATGCAACGGTAACAAATATTTTTTGCGCATTCAGGACACCACTTATTAAGTAATACATACATATATTTTCTTAAATCTTTTACAAAGAGAGAAAATATCTTTAAGTCGACATGAATAAAACTTGCTACTTGGACCTCTTCCACATTTTCTGAAGAACTTGATATACAAGCATGCCAAAGAAGAAAACATCCTTCACCTATAATTTTTCACATGCCACTAGTTGCTGCAGTGACGAAAACTGTTAAAGCCCCATGTAAACTATTTCGATCTTAAAAAATAAAAAAAGGGTTTTGTTTAAATTTGTTAACACATTTCCCCTTTTAGCAATTGACTCTTTATCAAAACCAAAAGAATTTTTAGAAAAAAAAAAAAAAAAAAAAATTGAGGTAAATAATATAACTTGTTTGCCCCTCATGATATAAGCTTTTATAATTGTTCGCATATTGGACAAAGGACACACACAAATTAGCCTAAAGCAGAGATTTTTGACCATGGGTATTTTTACCAGAGGGAAAATATACATGACACCCACAATGGAGACACCCATGTGATTTTCCAACTGATGGGGGTTTTATTTTTTTTTAAACCGGGTTATCAACAACTATATATTATTTTTCTTAATCAAAACGTTCTTTGCAAAATATAAAAAAAATAAAGGTGTTTTTTGTTGTGTGTCTACATTAGATATCTTGTTTTACATGGCAGTAAAGGGGTATATGACGAGCAACATACAGTCGAGGAGGTAAGTTAAGAGAAAGGTTGAAAATCACAGTCCTAAAGGGGGAAAAAGCCGCAACCGAAGCAATATTTCTAAATGACAAGTAAAAAAGCATTTGTTTAGGAGAAAAAATATTGCATTACCTCATAAGGGAGGGAAAAGCTTCTTTTCATAACTTAGAGAAAGCAAAATGCCCTTTTTTCAAATACAAGGGTGATTATTGAAGTAAAATTTATATGAACTGAGCAGTTTTTTCAGACTTGGGAAATATATGGTAAGGTTTAAAATGTTATAGCATTGCTATCATCTTAACAAGAAGTCTTATTATCTAAAGATGCCTCCTAAACTCTGACAATGCTCCAGGCAATATCCAGATAATGGACGACCACAGACAGGTATCAGGGAATACCTCAGCTTGTCACGAGATAATGACTTCACCGACATAGTAAAACCATTAATGGGCGTGCGAAGTGAGGAAAAAGGGCGAACAATAGAGCGACACCATGGAAGTTACTTTTCTCGCCTCCTTTCATGAAGAACTGCATAGTTAATGAATATCTACCATGAAAATCGCACCCCTTCAATCATATGACCAAGGTAAACCCAATCTTCTAGATAGCTAGAAGTTTTAGAAATGCTTGCCTGGGTTTGGGTGGATCTTCGTAGCACATCGTTCTTCACACCCACTCGTTCCGCTAAACTCACGCTCTGTTCTCCCCATCAAACTGCCATATTTGTTGGCGAGGCCCCACCCTTCTCCTAAATCTGCTCCTCCCCCCCTCTCCCGGACTAAGCGCGATGCTGTATTTACAGCGAGGGTGTAAAAAAAAGGTGATTATAATCATAATTGGAGCTATAAAATAACTTCACACAACACTAAATATGTATTGACACTGATTGACTTTGAATTGGTGGGGCTTATAGCCATATCAAGCTTGGGGGGTTCCTTGCGAAGAAAACATAAAATTTGAAAAAAAACAGTAATATATCTTTCATTAGTAGTATAAAATAGATAATTACTCGTATGACTACAAACACAATCATCATAGTACAAACATTGCCACGATAAATTTTTCAGAATTTATAATTCCATCATTCATTCAAGTTTTGCTTCTCGCTTTCCTCGCAATTATTTATTTTTTCCCATTCGCAGAAGAAATACGACGGTAACAGGGCACGATTTGCTGGCTTCCGGCATGTCACCTCTGTCGGAAGGAGCATTCAGATTCTGATAGAGGCTTATAATACTAACAACCGCATCCGAGCCATTACATGCTAGTATTTTACAAATTTCCTTTTGTAAAAGTGTAATTTTTATTCTTAAATGACAAATAATGCTTACCAATGGTACAATATATGTATTTTTGCATAAAAGTACCATCTAACCTGTATTAAAAAGAAATAAACAAATATACCAATCCTCTGATACATTTCCAGCGAGACAAGTACTACGTCTGAGAATGCTGTACATTTTCCCACTAAATGTGCGACCGCCAATGGCACTCCTCACAATGTGGTGCACTTTTAGCTGTCATCAGTAACCGATTCTCAGCCTTTTTAACAAAACTTTTACTTGGCGGTTACATTATAATCATTCAGCATGTAAACTGCCTACGTTTTCACCGTCTTCTTCGTCGTCAGAGAATATTCTCCCTGTAATGTTGACCGCAGCCTAGACGAGGGGCTTTTTATTCCCGCACGCGCCGCACTCATCACTGACCCCGGGGTGTGGCGGGGAAGTAAAACCGCACGCGGCGGCGGCGGCCCGGGGCGAGGGCGGTGGGACGACAACGCTTACATAGAGAGGGGGAGGGGCACATTCAAGTTACTATATTTCTCAATTTTTCCCCGCGTAAAGTCGTTTGAATATTTTAAAATGACACTCATAAAACGTTTCCTGTCAACAATTTCAATATTTTTAATTATAAGGTTCTTTTCTCTCTCTCTTTCCGATATATATATATATATATATATATATATATATATATATATTTTCTCTCTTTGTAAAAGATTAAGAAAATATGTATGTATTACTTAATAAGTGGTGGGCTGAATGCGCAAACAATATTTGTTTCGTTTCATCGTTTTTTTTTCTTCTAATACGTGTAGCCAGGTACTATAGACAATTTCGAGGAGAGGGAGTAAATTTCTGAAGAGCTAGTCCCCTTTCTGTGCTGATATCATCATAAAACGGAGGATGTATTGTTATGTGATCTCTTAGGAAGGAACGCTCGTCTGTATATAGTTATACATATGGGTCTAAGGGAAAAATAAATATATTTCCTAAGTTGCATTGTAGATTGTAAAACATCGAGAAAGGAATTTTAGGAAATATACCGCATTGTCCCTTGAGGTTAATTAGCAAAACCCTAACTGAGTCAACACGTGGGACAGGTGGTGACGCTAGTTGGTAGATAATTAGGTGTTCAGGCGTAAATATGAGGGGAAACCGTCTTTGACTGGTGTAGATACCTTGAAAACCCCTATTCAGGCTTTTCTAAATAGAATCCCGACTAGCGTCTTTTCAGGGCTATTAGGGAATTAACCTGTTTGTTTTATAAGTATGAAACGTGCAAAGTATGAAATATTGGTTATCGCATTTACATTTACACAGAGGGTTTAGACTGTTTTTTGTTTTCTCGCCTCTTTGGATGTGTGTTTGTGTACGCTTGAGAGTCATAATAAAGGCATATGGGGGAGGAGGGGGGGTGATGTAGAGGTGGGGTCGTCAGCGACAACTGACAGTGGGCTATCATATTGATCGTGTCACGCTCATTAGCTATAGGTGTATCAACCTGTAACACTTCAGTGCAGAGCGTATTATCTCCTTAAGCAGGACTTGTGACTGGTGATTTGTTTGTTTTCTTCTTTTTCTTACTATTATTTGGGTTTTTAATGGGGTATGGAGGACTGTGGGCCAGGGGCGGTAGGAAGGGAAGGAAGGATCACCTGTTTTCGGGTCAACACCTTGAATTTGGTCATTACCTGGCCTGACTTCTATCCGTCTTTCCCTTGTGCGGTTATTTGTTATTTGGTTATGAGGGGTGATCATTCGTCTGTAACACGGCATTTTTCAAAATCAGTTACAAGTTCAAACAATAGTTATACATATGGGCAAGTAGTGACGCTAGTTTGGGAGATAATTAGGGTTCAGGCGTAAATACGAAAGGGGAAAAACCCCTCTTTGACCTGGTGTAGATACCCTTTAAAAACCCCATTAATGCTCTCTAAATAGAATAAAACCCAAAGTCATTCCAATCTATTAGGTAATAACCTTTTTGTTTTATAAGTATGAAATGTGCAAAGGTATGAAATTTGGTTATCGCATTTACATTTACACAGAAAATTTAAGCCTGTTATTTGTGTTTATCGCCTCTTAGGGGTATGTTTTTGTAAGCTTGAGATCATAATAAAGTACAACAAGAATTTCATGATCCTTTTCAATAAACTATATTTTATTATGAAGATGCTTTGGGATGTAAGAACGGTAGTATAACACGTTAAAATATTGAGAGGAGGTCGCAGGCTTATCAGTCGTTTGCGAAATTAAATCATTTCTTTTGAATTTTTTCTTTTTAGGTCTGCACCTTTGTTATATTATGCATTTGTAAAAAAAAAAAAGATATGATTATAATCTTTGCGATTATTTCATCATTACCTCTGAACAAAGAGGGGTTTTTTAGGTGTTCAGGCGTAAATACGAGGGGAACCCATCTTTTACCTGGTGTAGATACCTGAAAACCCTATTTAAAGCTTTCTAAAAAGAATAAAACCAGCGACTTTTCAATCTATTAGGTAATTTAAACCCTTCCCAGTTTATAAGCATGAAAGGTGCAAACATATGAAATAGTGGATCGCATTTTACATTTTTATAGAAAATTTAAGCCTGTATTTTTGGGTTTGTTTCATTCATTAGGAGGGGTGGTCACTCGTCTGTAAAAGGGTCAATTCTCGTCCGGGTACAAGTTCAAACACGAAAAAATATTTCGGGGGGCGGGGTGGGGGGGGAGGGGTGAGAGGGAGGTGGGTCATCAGTGACACCTAGCATTGGGTGGATTATGATTGCATCATTCATTAGGAGGGGTGATCACTGGCACTTCAGTGCAGGGCTGTATTTTCTCCCTTTAAATAGGACTTGTGATTTGTTTTTTTTTGCTTCTTTTTCTTACTATTATTGCTTTGGGTATGGAGGAATGTGGGGGCAGGGCGGTAGGAAGGGAAGGAGGGTTTGGGTTTTGGGGGGGAGGGTGAGAGGGAACCCTTTAGGTGTGTGTATTAGACATCATTAGAGGGGCATTTATGGATTATGATTAATTAGGAGGGGTGATCATTGTCTGTAACAGGGTCAATTTTTCGATCCAGGGACAAGTTTAAACATGGTGAATATGCGGGGTGGGGGTGGGGGGGTATGGAAGAGGGTGGTGGTGGTAGTGTGGTGTGTGTTGTGTGTGTGGTGTGTGGGGTTGTGTGTGTGTGTGTGTGTGGGGTGTGGTGTGTGAGCGCATTGTATAGTGTTTATACAATCAAAAATAAAAGTATATATTGTATAACGAGTTTTTATAATCCTTTACACTTAATTTTATTCTTATTTCTGGTACAGTGAGAGAGGAGCAGAAATTATCGGTCATTTGCAGACCTGTGTGACCTATTTTTTTATGATTTTGACAGTTTCAGTCATTAGGAGAGATGGTTTCCCTCGTCTGTAACAGAATCAATTTTCGATCTCGGTACAAGTTTAAACATGGTGAATAGGTGGTGTTGGATGGGAGGAGCCGCGGGTGAGCATCTGTAGCACCTGCCTACGGGTAATGATTTTGGTTACGGATATTGGTCATCCTTTTTGTTTGATACACCATTTTAAAACCCTAAGGTATGTATGTTAGCCATTGTTAAGCTACGGTTGGTGGTTACCTCGTGATCATAAAACCCGCTTTCACTCTCGACAAGGTTTTGTGATTACGCGGTGATCATTGATCTATGTCAACCTGCATTGGAGGGGATACTCGTCTGTACATCACTGGTTATGAGTAATGATTTCGCAAACGGATATTGATTAGTTAATCACTTTCAGTGGTCATCTTTCAGTTATGATGCACCATTTTCAACCATAAGGTGTGCGCGTTAGCCATCGTTAGCTATGGTCTAGTGGTTGGCTTGTGGTCATTAACCTACTTTCACTCTCGATAAGGTTGTGTGGTTATGCTGTGATCATTAATCTATGTCACCGGTCACCTACATTGGAGGGGATACTCGTCTGTAGAACATCATTAGTTTCATTATGTCTCTTATGATGCGTCATGTACGAGCATAAAATGCACATGTGAAAGTAGGTTAATGATTTCCGGGTATTGATTATGTTGTTGTGGACATTGGTTGTGGTTTGCGGTTTGTGGTTTCGTCAAGGTCACTGATTACGTCACGGTCACTGACCTACTTTCACATTCATGTACGTACATGAATGTGCAGCGTTCTGTCCACCTTCCCTCTACTTGCGTCAACTGGTGGACGACAGCAAGGACAATTGGGAAGTTCTCCAGTCGACCATCAATTCTACCTATCACTCTTCCCTGGGCGATAGTCTGCACTTTCTTCTCACGGGACAGGACAAGCGGCTGCCTTACGAACTCCTGGAGATGAGGCCGCATCCCATCTATGTGGACAACTACGCTGAGTATTTGGTTTCTCGGCAGCAGCGAGCGTTTCAGCAAGCAAAGGCGTTCCTGACCAGGTCTCAGGACAGAATAATTGAGTACCAGCATAAGATCGCTCGTGTGAAATCTATCGGGGTCGGTTCCTTGGTATTTAGGAAAAATCATGCTCATACTACTATTCGGCCTAAGCTTAGTCCGTTATTTGTGGGTCCCTACAGAGTTGTGGCAGTAAAGAACAAGGCAGAGTGCAAGTCTGTTGCTGATGGCTCTGTGCAGTGGTTCCATTTTGACGTCCTGAAGTTGGCTGATCAGTATTATCAGTGTCAGGAATCAAGATTGTTCTCATTGGTCATCCTTGCTTCGATACATTATCCTTTTCTCATTTACTTGCACTAGTCCTCGAGAGTTAGCTTAAGTTAAGTTAAGTAAGCTTATTTACCACCCTGGCTATCTGCTCAGGCGTGGGCAATCATGATTACAGTTTTACATATATCTGACATTGTACAGTAGTCTGTAACTAATGTAGTTGTACAAGGTAAAATAGAAATATAAATCATACATCATACAAAAATTATTACTTTCATATGCTTTTGCCACTGTGTTTGAATAACACTGTATTTGCTTACGGTAGTTATTACATAGTAAATTTAGGGTATAGTACGAGTATATCTTCCAATGTATCAGATGAAATGAAATATTCACATAGTTCTTTATACCTCATGTTAGGTGGTCTGAAAGGCTGTATCACATGACATTCCGAGATATAGTGCTCAAGCGGTCGTTTGTTTTCTTCGTTACACAGTCTACATCTAGATTCATCGGCACTTCTTGCACACGTGCAGTTGCCAGTACATTCTGTAACCTAAACGTATTCTGGCAATAACCACGTCACACTGTCTGGTTTGGCTTCGGTGCACCCATAGGAAGGCTTGCCATCTCTATACTGATCGTAGTTGCCTTATGGTACAGCTTTCAGCCTTTGAGTGTTCATCAGATCTACTAGTTCTTCCTTATGAGATTTTCAATATATGTGCAACCCTAGCAAGAGGCATCCCAAGATCTATGTTCACAATATCCTTGCTGCAGGCTTCTTTCGCCAATTTGTCTACGTGGTCGTGCTTGCGTATGCCAACATGAGATGGTATCCATACAAATTGAATGTTGAAATTACACTCTGTTGCATAGGTTACGTTACGCTTAATGCATAACAATTCTTCATCGCCACCTGCTTTGAAAGAATTTAGCGTCCGAAGAGCACTTTGAGAGTCACAGAAAACTACTCCAGAGCCCCTAGACATTAAGAATTCCGTTGCGAGGAGTATACCTGCCAGCTCCGTTTGTGTAGTGCTGGCCCAGTTTTGTATTCTCATATTAACTTGATGTTGTAGTAAGCCATTTTTGTATATAGCGCAAGCACAACCAGCTTTGTATCCAGACTGTACGGATCCGTCGGCGTAACACTCATATGCATCATCGCCCATAGATTGTGTGTGTTCCGTTTACCGTTGCTAGCGCAATTTGTTTCAACACACAGTTATGCACCCTGTTTTTTTGTGGTAGACATTTAAGGTGCACGATCAATGTTGAATTCTTCCATGGTGGAATGGAGCGACATTTTGGTATTTTACTAATTGGAACATTGAGTTTTATAATGTTCATGGAGATTTTGTGTATCAGAGGGCGCGCGTGTGTGATACGAGGGTTCCCTCAGAGCTTTGACCCCAAATATGGTGGAAATAAATATTATTCTATCAGAAATGGATGGTAAGTTTAATTCTGATCTCATGTTTACTATCCTTGCTGTTCTCGGGGCGCCGAGGATAATCCTCATAGCTTCATTTTGCACTACCTCCAAACTACCTATTTCTGATTCCTTACACTTCAACAAGTGCAGTGCATGGTAGTCTACAACTGACCTTATAAAAGCCAAGTAAAACAGTCTAGAGAGCTTAACATTGATGCCATGTTCTCTTCCGACAAGAACTTTCAAAGGTTTCAATCTCTCCCAGAATCTCTTCTTTAGAGAGAAGACCAGGTCTGCATCATTTACATTCACCCGAATATTTAATTGTGCATCAGCTCCTGGTCACTATGCGAAAGTGGTGGGTATGATGGTTTAGACATTGTTTTCTCAGCAATGGCTAATCCATCTGAGCCTTTGCGTGATCGTCGAGAATTATTTGCATCCTGGAGTGCGGTAGGATACATGGGTTT